>NW_017670754.1:161777-290847 GCF_001879085.1 Nicotiana attenuata
CAGACCTATGATTCGTCTTCCAAGTTTTCAACAGGCAAGAGCAGTTTCACACTGACAGACTAACCAAACTGTAACAGCTATTTGAAATCGACGAGATCTGGACTCAAACGAAAACTCGACATCATGATAACAGTTAAACCATATAAGCATAAAAAACGACCACTCAAAATCAACTTCTACTAACTGAACATACTCAAATACATCACACCATCGAGAAGAGACTCATCAGCGAGAATAATGCACCAAAAATCGTTTCGACTACGAATCAGGATTAAATGATGAACCCAAACTCGACTCCTTCACGAAGTTCTATCACAGAACAAAACAAACCATTTTGGACAGAATCTACAATTCGAGAACACTTAAATAAAAACAGAAATGCAAAAGAGAAGGAGATTGAACCTGAACTTTCAAACTTCTTTTATAACAATTACAGAAGAAGCAGCAATACACCTTCAGATTCCAAAAACATCCTAGCGAGGTTCAGCAGTAGATCAGTAAGACAACAGTAGAAAATCGAAGTCGACGAACTTAAATCTCTCCACCAGTCGAATGACCTCAGCTCATTTCTATCTCTTTTTGCACTCAAAAACCAAAGTCAGAAATTAAAATCTATGTGTTTTTCTGAACCTTTGAGACAAACTCTTCCCAGAAAAGTATTCAGAGGACAGAAATTAGAAGTTAAAGAAAAACCCTTCAACTTTTTTCCCCAAAATTTTGTTCGCCCAGCCCCCCCCCCCCTGAATGAAGGCAGAATGCATGCCTTTTATAGGCAAACTTGAGGGTTCTCTCCGATTTTTAGCTTTACGCCCCCTAGTTCCTCTTTTATTTTTTCAGTTTTACCCGAGTAGTCCCTTATTTTCTGACTTCTTTCTCAAGTTACTGCATTAGGTTTCTTGAAATTCTACTTTGAACCCATCTAGAAGACTCTAGGTGTTTCTAACTAACAGATTCTTTAGGTAAAACACCTAAACTACCCTTAATTTGGATTCTAAATTACTACCATAGCCAAACCAAACCCCAGCCCCCTTTTACTTTGGCCAAACTAACCATGGTTAATAAACTACAAGACTAGAAACTAATCAGCTATAACCAAACAATGATTAAAATCCGAACTAACTAATCTAGCTAATCAAACGGAAATTTAACTCTAAATAATAGGAATTCTAAGACTAAGTGTACCATTAAACTAATACAACAGTAAACTAATCAATTAAAATCAAACAAACAAAGCTGAAACTAACAAAATCAGAAAATGTAAAGCAATAGTTAAACATGAAATCCTACTGTTGAAATCAAATCAAACGATCAAATTACTAACAATAAAACAAAACCAAACTATATGATTATGAAAAGAATCAGAACCCTAAATCGAAACCCTAACTCAACACAAAAATAAAAAGAAGTTCTGAGTAAAACAGAATAAAAATAAAATAAAATAAAAATCATGGATGAAACAGAAAAGAAAGTAAGAATGAAATACCTCGGAATTTAGTAACTCAAACTCGAACAATGGCGGCTTTCTTGGCATTATTTGGATTAAAACTGTCTTTAATCATGTGTTTTCATGAGAAAGCACATGATTAAAGGCTATTATAGCCCAAAATCAATAAATCCCCAAACATTAAGAAATTAGGGTTTTCGGCCAAAATTCGATCTGAGATTCGAACCAAACGGGGATGATTCGAAGGCTAAGGGTTGTGGATTTGGGATGAGGGGTGTAAGGAGATCATGTGGTGTTAATTTGGCGAAGTTTGGAGGTGGTGGTGTTTTGGCCGGATTTTCAAATCAATATTCGAGAATTTCTACTGAGATCTGAGGGTCGGGGTTCGGGGATTTAGAGAGAGGAGGGTGAGAGGATGCTGTGGTGTAAATTTGGGGCTATTTTGAGAATCGCCGCCGGCGGAGGCGATTTCCGGCCGACGGCGGGCAGCGGAAGGCGGAGGACAGTGGTGGAAAATAGGGCGGCTAGGGTTTTTTGGGTCTCTAGGGTTTGGGGGTGAGAGACGGGTGACGAGGGGGTGGGGGGGTGCGTTTGGACATATATATATATATTAACTTGACCCCAGTTCCTGACCGTTGGATCAAGGATCCTCGACGGCCAGGATCTAGCGTGACAAAATGACGCCGTTTCGATTTTGAAAAGGGGGACCGGTTGGCTTTGTGGATTGGGCTGGTTTGAAGTGGGTTTGGGGAGTAATTGTTTGGGCTGGTATGAGATTAGCCCAAGAATAGAGCAGCCTTCTTAATCTTTTTCCTTTTATTTCAAAATTCTAATTTTAAACTAAAAACCCTAAATTAATTCTAAAACTAAATTATCCTACCGAATCATATTAAGCTCTAATTAATAACTAACACCATTAACTAAATACCAATTTAAAGAAAATTCACAAAATTCAAAGCTACAAATTAAACAAAGCGAAAATAGCTCAATTTTTGTGATTTTTGTATATTTGTAAAATCCTAATTACTCATTAGTATGTAAAATTAAATCCTAAATGCAATGCGTATTTTTTTGTATTTTTATGAATTGAAAAATGTACACACAAATGCAAGCAATTAACAGAAAATGCCACAAAAATCAACAAAATTAAAAATAATGAAAAAAAAATCATTTTGTTTGAAATTGTGGGAGTAATTCATATAGGGCAAAAATCACGTGCTCACAAGCGCACTTATAAAGAAGAATGAAGAAGAGTGCAGAAAATTGCCTAGGTTTGCGGCCGCGCACTGGGCCGCGCAAGTCAGGCAGAAACTGGCCAAAGTGCGCGGCCAGATGCGGGGTCACCTGCCTGCCTAGGTGCGCGGCCGCGAACGTCCTTCCGAGAAAAATTATTCCAGGGCTAAAATTGTTATTCCAGAGCGACTTTCCTTGACCTATATGAAGGCCAGCTCGCCCAAAAAGAGGTATCTTGGTTTTTAGAAGAACTGGGAAGGCAAGAACAGGCAAGGAGCAAGACAAAAAATTCGAAAACGAGTTTTTATCTTTCTTCTTCCCCTTTTTATCATTGATGATGAATTCTTATATTGTGATTGTGAAAATAATTATGAGTAGCTAAACTCTTTATTCTAGGGTTTGATAGAACCTCTTGGAGGATGAATTTTTGTTGCGTTTAATATAAATTTGCCATTGAATTTTCTCTACTTGTTCAACTACGTGATTATTGTGGTTGATTGAAGGGCTCTCAATCGGCTATGCCTATTTAGTGTGTATTACATGGAAAATGGTACATATTTAGGTAGTCGTTGAACAACACCTCTCCTAACGTATATGAGGGATCAATGCGAAGGGTTTAACGGTGGGATTAGGAATAACAAAATCTTGGTGCGATCTTAGTGAGCGGTAAACTAATGCTAGCTAGCGTAGTTCGGAAGAATCCGTTTAGTAAATTGTTGTATCTGCTCGGAAGAGAATTACGACATCTAAAGTGCTCATGATCGGTAGAGAGTATCTAGGCGAATTTATAGGAAACGTAACATAGAGAGTTCCGACAAGAGGGGAAATCGTAACCCTAGACCTTTCCAATCTTGTCTAAATTAGTTGCTTTGTTAGTAGTAAAATTACAGCCTTTTAATTTTCTTGTTATTAGTTAGTAAACACTCAATTCATTATTCAATATTTTTGGAAGTTGATTACTTGGATTCTTGCGAAACTAAAAGTTGTGATTACTACGTTGATTCCCTGTGAGATTCGATTCCGGACTTGTAAATCGGATTATATTTGCACCGGCTGCTTAATCCTTTTTACAAAGCATAGTTGGGCGTGATCATCAAGCATCTTGAAATTCTACTACATGCAATTATCTTCATGGAAAACTCTATTATTTCCTTTTCGGTCTTTCTTTTTCTTTCTCTTTCTTTTTAAGAGTATGATCTTCTATTCACATTTTTCTTTACACGGATCGGTCATATGATAAAATACAACTAGTGTTGGGGGCTGTTTGCTTACAGGGATTAGGGGTTATCCCAATATAAATTTGTGATTAAATTTGTTCGGTATTTGATTGTGAGTATTACCTAAAATCAAAATAAAATTTATAACAAAATCATGGGATTATCCAGAGGCGGATTCCAAAATTTAAACCCTATGGGTTCAACTTTTAAGGTTTTAAATATTGCACCTATTATCATTTAAAAGTTATGGGTTCATATCTATTCTTTTTGTAATTTTAATGAATTTTTACACATAAATTTTTACTCTGCGTCGAAAGTTATAGGTTCAATTGAACCTGGCCGTAGAACACTACATCCGCCCCTGGGATTATTTATCTCATATCGAATGTGTTATCTATCCTGGTTAGGATAACCTAGTTTTGAACCAAACGACGTATTGTATCTTTGTCTTTCTTGAGCTAATGCTCCATAGAACTATGTGTTTATGTAACTAGGATTAGGATTTATTTATAGAGATACATATATAAAATAATTGGTTCCCCTAGACACATAAAAATCTAATTAACATTTGCTTGGACTTCATACATCTGAATTTGCCTTCCATTTAAGGGTTGTACTGGTCTTGCATTTCTCTTGCATCTCGAATCCAATGGAGCTCTCAAAGCTTCTACTTGCTCTCTTGATATTGATCTCACCTGCATTCACATTTTTTTTTTTCATCATTCATAAATACAAAATTAGTGCAAATTAATTTGATGATGTACACATGTGATTATTAAAAATTAGTTCTTTTTAACCACGAATTATCTGACTATTTTCAATAACAACAATATACTCAATATGATCATAAAAATGAGGTCTGGGGAGGGTGGGGTGTATGCAGACCTTATCCTCCCTTCGTATAAGGTAGAAGGGTTATTTCCGATAGTCTATCTACCTTACACAAACTATGTAATTGTGTATTCTTACCTATAAAGCTGTAACATGTTCAACCATCATGTCATTTCCTTGTGGTCTTGGTTTCAACACTTTTCAAATAGTCCATATTTGATCTTATCCATTAATTCGGGTAAAGTTCAAAAATAGCTATTTTTTTTAACTTGTAATCATAAAATAGTGACAAATTCAAAAATCATTGAAAAATAGTCAAATTCTCAAATCCCATGAAAATGTTATGGATTACAAAAATGATAACAGTTTTTTGGACTTTTCGCTTGTTTAAGCTCGAAGTCCATGATATTATCATGAAACAAAAACAATAACATACCTAGTTCAATTTCACAAGTGCGATTTAGGGACATGGTAGTGTGTGTGCAAAAGGACAGACTGGTACACAAGACATCCGGCGTTCATGGTGGATCGGGGGAAGGGCGGCACCCAAGGGGTGTGATATTGACAACATACCCTAATGCAAGCATTAACGGTTGCTTGCACAATTCAAACCGGTGAGTTAGATCACAAGAAGACAACTTTATCATTACTCCAAAACTCTCCTTCTGTGACACTATTATGGTGTTTTTGGATAAAAGTGACTACTTTTCAACTAATTTTCGAACACGGCTATTTTAGAACCAGTCCTAAGAATGACTAGCCCGTACAATCAGGCCTAAGATGTGACACAATAATAACTTTGCTCATGTTACTAATTATTTACACTAACAAATGAAGCTCATTCTTCAAGAAATAACAGAGAGAAATGAAGAAGTAGAAATATTTCAATACCTTGCCAAGGATGTGCCAAGAGACATTTTCAGAACATGGAGGAGTAGTTAAAGAACCAGTATATGAGTAATATTTGTGTGTGTGTTTCCTTATTTCATGTGTGTCTATAGTTCCCAGCTGAATCTGTGTTTCTTTCTGTGATGCCACGTCCCTTGCCAGCTCATTCAGTTTATTTTGAAGCTAAACATTTTAAAAAAAAAAAGAATTTCAACATTAGTAACCTTTTGTTTCCAATGGCATATAACATTGTTAGTTTAAAACACTCAAAGGTGAAATCAGAGTAATATGATTGACTAACTAATGTTACTAATGAAATATATTCAACATTGTTTATGTGAAAGTTTCCAACATTGTTAGAGCCCGTTTGGACATAAGAATTTTTTTACTTTTTTTTTCGAAAAAATTTCATTTTTTTTTTTCAAAATTAGTATTTGGCCATACAGTTTTCAATTTTCACTTGATGATGAAATTGAAATTTTTCGAAAATTTGAAAACTCCAAAAAACTGTTTTTTAAAATTCACTCATATCACTTACAAAAATTAAAAAACAACCCAAAATTATATTATGTCCAAACACAACTCTAATTTTAAAATACCATTTTCACTTGAATTTTTTTTCTTTCACTTTTTTGGAATTTTACAATTCTTATGTCCAAACGCCCACTTAGTTCAAACACACTCTAATTAAAGGTGGATATTTCCCATTTTTATAGGAATTTTTGCACAAGAAATAATGGTATCTTTAATTACAACCCCTCAGGAATGTAGAAGCTCGAGAAAATGGTATCTCTGCTTAAAGCTTCCTTGGGATGAATTAAAAAAAAAAATGCGTGCACTAAGCTTCCGCTATGTATGGGGTTCGGGGAAGAATAGGACCACAAGGGTCTATTGTATGCAGTCTTATTTGCATTTTTGCAAGAAGCCGTTTCTACGGCTTGAACTCGTAACCTCCTGATCATATTTTTTGGGATGAATGTAATAATAAATTAATGTAAAGAGAATATTGTGGTAATACCTTGGTCATTAGGGGATCAGGATGGCCAATATGGAAGAGGGTTGCCAATACTGCTATACTATTGTCTTCAGCAAAATGAACTAGATGAAGCTCTGCAGCATATCTGTAAAAAGTTTTAACATGTTATTAAAATATATATACTTCTTTTATTCATCAAAGTTCATCCTAATCTTCGCTGGGATTACTGTCTTAGCCCTTTCTTATCATCTGTATAATGAAGTTCGTCATTTATTGACGGATTTTTCGGGGCACTGGACATATTATACTCCTTGAATTACACACTAGACACTAAACATCTTTTTCTTTTAAAAAAAAAATTAGTGGTGTCGAGCCGTTCGACCTATAAGTCACGGTTTCGGGGCATGAAAGCAACCACTAATACTTGCATTAGGGTAGGCTGTCTATATCACACCCTTAGGGGTGTGCACGGGCGGCCCTTCTCCGGACCCTACGTGAATGCAGGATGTTTCGTGCACTGAGCTGCCTTTTAATTAGTGGTGTCGAGGTCAAACTGTGAGCACCTCGACTATTCCACCGAGTATTTACTACCTTCCACTAGCATATGTATCGGATAACTCCGTCCACTCTAACTTTTTTTATCTTTATTGGAATTTTAACACCGATTTTCCAACTTTTTATCCACTTCATTAATCGCGAGGCCGCACTCTTGTGTGCCTAACTATAAGACAAAAAATTGCATACTGAGTTCCATCAAGTCGGTGTTCAGAAGGAGAATGCCAGTGCATTTGCTTCAAGTTGTAAGTTTTACCATCCACAACCAAAGTTCCTGCATTTTCCCCATATTTTACCTGCAACCATTGGTATCAATATCAGTACCATGAGAAATTAATAATAATGGAAAAATTTATCATGTCAATTATCCTAATAAGCATAAAAGATCAAAGAGAGAAACAAAAATAAAGAAAAATTGAAGGACGGAGGTAAATAGTTCAAGGAAAAGAAGGATAATTTCCTAGACCTGAAAAAATGAAAAACAAAAAACAAGTTTCCTTTTTAGACATTGATCTCTAACTTATATTTTTTATTTTACTATTTGATACTGGTTAGACTAATTCGGATTCACGCCGCGTAGGGCTTATGTAAAAGGATAGTGTTCCATATCAGGAATTTTTTTCATTTTTGAGCTCGAAATTAAGATATCTGATTAAGGGTGTCCCGTACTCAAGGACGAAGGTAGTGTAGTAGCTACGAGTTCATACGAAGTAGCTAGGGTTCAGTGATAAGACCAGAAATCAACAACAACATACCCAGTATAATCCCACAAGTGGGGTCTGGAAAGGGTAGGTTTACGCAGACCTTACCCCTACCTGGCGAGGTAGATACAGGAGCGGATCCAGTGAGTGAGATACGGGTTCCCGTGAAACCAATAACTTTTGTCTAGATTCGGTATTTGTATTGAAAAATTTATTAAATATATAAGAATATTTAGCTTGGAACCCAGTCCGTTAATCCGGTTATTATTATATATTAACTTAAGATTTGTGTTGGAACCCATAAACTTAAAATTCTAGATCCGCATCTGGATAAAGAGACTGTTTCCAATAGACCCTCGCCTCAAGAAAATGTGAAAGTGATAAGACCAGAGATCATAATCTTTAAATCCTAACTCCACCTCTATCCGAGCTAGTTGATCTTAGAATTCAATGACTCTAGAAAATGTTTTTAACGTTATGCAAAAATGAAAGGCTCATTTCTTTGCACAAGGTATGTATGGATATGTAAATAACATGATTGGCAAAAAGGAATTTAGACAAATAAAAAGATTTAGAAAACTAACCCCAACATTAAAGCCATTATCAACCAAAGTAGCAACTTCAGAATGATTATATTGCATAATCAAGGGCTTCAAATTTTTGTTAATAACAAGATTAGCACTGTCAATGTTTATTGGGGACTGAGATTTGCCAGTTGAGCAGGCCGAAAATGTTGGGTTCAATCTTCCCCAATTACTTGGGCCTATTGGGCCTGTGTAACCAAATTTGATTCTCAAAGCATCACCTAACCAAAAAAGAAAAGGGAAATTACCAGCTATGTCCATTTATAAGTAACTCATTATAAAAATTGGCCAATTGATAACATATTACTAATATTAGCCAATTATCTTTTTTGAAACTCGATTTAATTACGAATTTTGATGCAATACCAGTCAAATCACCTCCAATCTTCCTCAAATTTTGTATATTGAGTTATCTATTTATTTTCAATGAATTTCAACTATACCCATTGAAAAAGTTCCTTTTTTGTTTAAATTTTTGGAATATTGTATAGATTTTGTATTTCATCACCTTATTTGCTACCCCGTCCATGAAATTTCCTTTCCGTCTTGTATCTAATGTTGCTAATCATGTTTAAAAATATGAAAGGTGATTTTTGCATGTGATTCTTTGAGAGAAAGAACCCTATTATTTGGTTTTTCAATTTTTGTTGGCTAGTTTTAGTAAATCTATGACTAATGGCTAGATGTTGGTAAGTTGAGATTTATTTGGGACATTTGTGTAAGTTTCCCAAAAGAAAATTGTATAAATTAATTAATACTCGAAGATTGAGTGAAAATTTAAAAAATAAAGATCATATATTCTACCCTAAAATTCAGGATGCACTGGCCAGTTCTTAAATAACAGCCCTTTAAAATAACTACCTGACGTCATTTCTACGGTTAACTGTCAAAGAATGAGTACATATAAAAGATAAGGTTTTAATTTGTCTTTCAAGAATTGCTTGGTCTTCATCTAAATTATATAGAATTCTTGGGTCATAGTATAAATTTTGGTCTAAATGTTCTAAAAGTATGTTTGTCACACTTCCAAAATTTACCGAAAAGTACTTTTTATCATAAGTATTTTTTGAAAAAATATTTTTAGCGAGTAATAATTTATGTTCGATTAATTAATTAGAAAAATACTTTTGTCAATATTAGAGTAACAATTTGTGATTGGCCAAGATAACAAAAGCGCTTATTGGAAAAATTACTAAATCTATGATCATGATGTTTTGTTCTTTAAAAAGCATATTCTCATCACAAATTCGTCAAAGATTTTTCAACGATTAAAGCAAAGAATAGCTTTCAAGCAATGGTTTTATTACGTGTACTTCACTACTAAAAAATTAAGCACTTAATTTGATTCCTTACCTTAATAATGTTGAAAGAAAACCCATCATTATGAAGATAAGTGCAGTAAGACTTGTGTTCAGAACCGGAGTTAAATGGTACCAAGGGGATTCAATTTTTTTTTTTTTTTAAATATAATGTGCCAACATAGTAAAATCTATATAATATATATATATACACACACGAAATGTTGAATCCCTTGATATAAGAAAAACTTATAATATAGTGGCAAATGTCATATAAGAGTTGTTTTAGGTAACATTTAAATCTCAAGTAAAACATTCTTGTATTTTCTTTAATCCTCTTAATAAAATTTCTGATTCCGCTACTTGTATCAACCAGTGGCGGAGCCACATGCACCCAAGGGGTGTCAACCGACACCCCTTCGTCGGAAAATTACACTGTTTAGCTCGGTAATTTTTAAAAAAATATGTATATATACTATATAATGACACCCCTTGATTTCTTGGTGAGTTTGTTTTTTTATATTTTGACTCCCCTTAATGAAAATCCTGACTCCACCACCGGTATCAATCCCCTCTCTATTAACAAGAACCTTGAGAGAAGACATGCATGTATAAAGGGTTCAAGGAAGCCAACACATGAAAAACAAAAAAAGCTCTAAAATTCCATTTTTGTTCATCTTTTCTCTTCAAGAAATAAGAGATAGTGCAGAAGAGGAGTTAGAGTTCTACCTACGTATACGGCAAAATCCAGTAACTTTGATCAAAATCATGTATTTATGTTGAGAAATCACTGAATATGTATAAATAATTTATCTAGAATCCAGTGAGCTATCTTTTCTTAAAATTCAAGACTCATAAACTTAAAATTCTGAATCTGACTCTGAGATAGTGGACTTACCAGATGCAGTAGAGAATAGATTAAGCAGAAGAATTGCACATATATTGATCACCCAAACTGAACTTCCACCAACAGCAGCCATTACTGAAAAACCCATAGCAAGAATAATGAAAAGTTTGTATTATTGAAAAGTTTTTTTTTATAAGTTTCAATTTCTAGAGGCAGAGACAACTCAATTTCTGTCCTTATTTATAAGCTTTAGACAAACCTTTTACTATATCAGCAGTAGACAATTATTTGCTTTTGCCTTTTTTGGTTTGGAAATTCTTTTGTTTTTATAGTTCTTTTCTATTTCAACAAGTAAATACTTGACCTATTTCAACATGTCATTTACTAAGAGTAAAATTTCTTGGATTAAATCTTATCCGACTTGTGTCCATCTCCTTCAAATAATAATAAATAAATAAATACATAAATACATAATATGAAAATCTGGCATAGCATGCAACATGAGCGGAGCTAGGAGGGCGGAAAAGGATTCATCACTTTTTCGTAAAATTATACAGTAAGGTTAAATATTTTTTTTATATAATATTAAATATTAAATCTCTTGGATTTTTCGGGTGTTTATTTTATTTATTTTTTGAATTTTCTTGGTAAAAATTCTGCAATACCATTGACCACACACCTAATATCACTTTGAAAAAGAGGGTCAGCAAACCAATATTATCACAATCTTGAAGGATTTTGTAAATTATTGAGAGGTGCATTTATTACTACTGGATTTGGGAATGTAAATTGGAAGAAGGAATAAGAAAATTATGTATTAATGAGATTTTTTGGTAAATAGTACAAGTATTGTTTTCTGAAAATGTGATGTTATACATGATCCGTGACATTGAGCGTGTGAATATATAATGGTATGTCTTTGGATAAAGAGAAATATTTTATTATTGTTACTGAGACAAACATTTCGACAAAAATGTACATGTGATATCCCAATTGGGACTTTAATATTGGATTTAATATAAATATAGTGATACTGTAAGAAAATGCTTTCATATCAGTATATTTTAACACATCATAAAATGTAACTTCCTTTATTTTTCGAGTTATCAATCTTACTCTTTACGGACAGTTACCTATATGTGACCTTATAGTATAAAATTTATTACGTTGTCAGTGTATAAAAATTAAACTCATTAATATTTTGGTCGCCAATTTTCTTGGTTAAAAAATACAGTTAGAAAAGAAAAGAACAAAATGAGGGAAAGAATCCACGAGGCGAGTGTTCTTAAAGAAAATCGTGATGAAATGTCTTGAAGATTATTTTAGAACTCAAAGGCCAAATTATAATAGTAATTTCACCTTAGGAAAAGAAAGAAGAATTTGCCCTTTTGCCTTCTCTTTTTAAAGTGGATGGTGACAACCACATTCATCTTTGTTGCAGAAGCCACAAGCATCCACTGTGAATTTAGAGGTCACTAATCCCTCAAAGGGTACATTCCACAATATAAAAAGTCGTGGCACAAAAAAGACCTAAAAGGATTGGAATTGACAAGAATAAATAGGCATCCATTTTCTTTTCTAATCGGAGAGATTAATTTAATATTGGGCTAAAACGTCTCAAAATTACTCTTAACATGACGTGGTATTGTCGCTTTAGACTTTCAATCTTTTCAACTACCAATATGAGACTTTATTTGCATACCTAACAATCTCGTGAAAATAACACGGGCTAGCCAGTTTTCGGACTGGTAATTGAAAAATAGCCAGCGTTTGCAAAGTCATTGAAACAATAGCCACTATTTTGCTGCAACACAAAAAGTCACAACATAATATACTGGAGAATGGTGCACCTGTGTATGAACTTCCAACATATTATGCTAGAACTCCAGCACACGGAAAGTTCCAGCATAATATACTGGAGATTGGAGCACATGCGTACGAACTTCCAGCATAATATACTGGAGATTGGAGCACATGCGTATGAACTTCCAGCATGTTATGCTGGAACTCCGATATATTATGCTAGAACTCCAGTATATTATGTTGGAAGTTCACATGCTGGAAGTTCAATTACCACTTGTAAATTCGGCTATTTTTGAATTTCGCCCCAATTTCCCCCTCGAACTAAATTTCACGTGGCCCATTACCACAATTCACGGGTTAATATTTGAGATTCAGTGTATGTCACCTACATTGTTAGAGTATTTGTGGCAAGCAAAGCCTGTAACTAGCTTTTTCTTGTTGTGAGTGTCTCCAAGCTCGTAAGAGCAAGCAAACCAAGCCCCGCACCATCATCGTCATACTCGTTCTGCCAAACCTAGGCTATGATACCACTTGTATGGTTAAAACAGCCAAAAGTTGCTCTTAACATAGCGTGATATTGTTCGCTTTGGACCAAACTTGTACAGTTTTCCCCAAAAGGTCCCGTCATTAAGAAATCCCTACATCTTATATGTATGCTCCCAATCTTTTCAGCTACCAATGTAGAACCTTGTTCGCACACCCAACATTTAACTTTTCAGGATTTAAATTTTGCTTGATCCTTTTTTTTGTTATCAAAATTAACTTTTCAATTGTTATCTTAACAGTTTCACTTCTAAAACTACTAATATTACACACAATTAACTTAATATCTTCTGTTATTATGTTTTGCCAAATAGTGTCAAATAAAGATGGAGATCTTCCAGCTTGAATTACCAGATACTGTTTCTTTGAGAAACATATAGAACCTCCCTCGTGCAATGAGTTGCTAGTTCCTTTGTTGTTTCTATATTTTTAATTAAATATATTCTGTGTTTTTCCAGGAAAAAGTAAAGTGTGGGAAGAATCTAACCATTTCCCCTTCAGAATGTCTAAATTATAGTGCCCATTGGATAAGAAAGGGCCAAGATCTTCCAGCTTGAATTTTGTTTCTTGTGACAATTACAATACAAATAATGCACCAACTAGAGATAATTACAAGATATTATGTAGAGTTGGTCACGAGGATCCAAAGTTCTACATAAATTCGTTTGGAAGAATTTGCAAGTTTTAGTAATTAAGTAGTTTGTTCACTCATTTATTCTTTTTCCTTTAAATAACAGTGGTGTATAGACCAACTTCTGTGTACAAGATAGGGGTGAGGTATACACACATCCCACCCTCCTCATACCCTATTTATAAGATCACATTAAGTATTTTGTTGTTACGAATTAAGTTATGCGCACCTCAATTATTACATTAAGTATTCCCTTCGGTTCACTTTAGTTGATTTTTTGGATTTTTTTTGTGGTACACAATATTTTATTTTTTCAAATATCAAGAAGGAATTAACTTCTTTTATTCAAAGTTGCGTAAAATAGACCCTAGTGGTCCGACCCTTCCCCGGACCCGCGCATAGCGAGAGCTTAGCGCACCGAACTGCCCATTTTTTACCAAAATTATTATTGAATTATATGCATGTTGCAGTGGATTTCAGCATTGTTCACTCCACTTTTACTAGAAAGCTAAAATTAACTCAAACAAGATGCAATATATATTGCCGTATAACTGATCGATCACTTTTCACCATTATTAGTTTTTCTATTTTTTGTTCTACTACACGAACAAAAACAACAACATAACTAGTATATTCTCACGAGTGGAGTCTGGGAAGGCCGGGAGGGTAGTGTGTACGCAGACATTATCCCTACCTTGTACAGATAGAGAGACTATTTTTTGTTCTACTGTATCAATAAAAAAATATATCTAAATATTCTGGAGAATAATGCAAGAAACTCAAAGTGACTAAGAGAATCCTAGAACAAACAAGAATAGAACAAAGTGTTGACAATGATATCAGCAGAAAGCAAAATGTAGGACCAGAAGGATTCAAAATGAGCATAAAAATGCAAGCACTAAAAGCCACATTCTTAATCTTATAGCTACTCAAAGTGCAAGAACCATATCTTACCAAAAGATCACCATACTTCAAACTATAATACATACTTTATGATTTGTGACATAGTGGAGGAAGCCTGTCTTTGGACCATAGAATATGCTAGTCTCCCAAATTCCACAACAAATGGCTACTATTGACTTACTTTTTTCTTCTGAGCTTCAAAATACTTTAAAAATCTCCATAGTCAACTTAGATAACATTTTAACTACGTTGCGCGGACTCTCCAAAAACGCTACCGCACCTCCAAAAATGCACTACTTTTTTAGGATCCGACTATAGCCAATGACATTTTTGAAGAGTCCGAATAGCATTTTAAGACCCAATCTCAAACCAAGGTGCATTCCCTGATAATTCTAGTGCCGCACACTCTTTTAATGAGAATACTTCACTTAAAAAAAAGGCAGCCCGATGCACTAAGCTCTTATTATGCGCGGGATCTGGGGAAGGGTCGGACCACAAGGGTCTATTGTATGCAGCTTTACCCTGCAGGTTGTTTTCACGGCTCGAACTTGTGACCTCCTGGTCACATAACACCAACTTTACCAGTTACGCCAAGGCCCCCTTTAATACTTAACTTCAACAAATGGCTATTATTGACTTACCTTTTTCTTCTGAGCTTCAAAATACTATAAGAATCTCCATAGTCAACTCTGATAACATTTTAACTATGTTGCTCAGACTCTCCAAAAATGCTGCCGTACTTGTATCAGATCCTCTAAAATGCACTACTTTTTGAAAATCCGAGACGCATCCGGTTACACTTTTGAAGAGTCCGAGTAGCATTTTAAGACCCCATCTCAAAGCAAGGTGCAGTCCTTGATAATTCTAGTGCCACACACTCTTGTAATGAGAATCCTTAACTTAAAGGATTATTAAAAGTAGTTCCTACTTTTATCAATATTCCTTGTTTATCAGTTCATCAGCCTATGTTTCAAACTTCAAAGACACTAGAAGTGTTCCTTCCTAAAAAATAATTCTATAATGCACAAAAGTAAAAGTGTTATAAATAGAATTTTATTTATGGTGAATGTCTATATTTAGAGAGATTCTAGGGTTTATTACTTGGTGGCTAAGTCACCCTCTCCCTATAAATAGAGGGTTCTGTTCCAGTGTAACTCATCCCAAATCAATAAGAATTCTCTCTCTCTACTTTTCTCTGCAATACTCTTCTTTCTTCTTCTTTTATTATTTCATAACACGTTATCAGCACGAGGCTCTAACAAATTGAGTAGAAGTTTTGGGATTGAGCATAATGATTGTCAATTATTCCATCAACTTCCTTTATGATTAAATTCTGGATTTCAGGTAAGTATTTTACTTTATTTTTCTCTTTTAAATTCTTGAAATTCTATAATTTGATTTTATATACGAGCAAAGACAACAAAGTTTGATTATAACTCTAATGGAGTTTGTAAGAAATTATAACCACCTGAAGTGGTAAAAATTTCTATGTCTTGCTATGATCAAATTCATGTATGATTATGGGCACAAAAAGTGGAAACCCGTCCCATTGAATTTGCTCCATTCTCATTCCTCTAAGAGAATGTGATAGCAGTATGTGATAAGTCTGAAAGAAGACAAAATTATCACTATGAATGTATCAATGGATGTGGACGTGGCAATAGACGAAATTATAATCGTCATCATTGTGATAATGAGAATAATAAGGATTCTCAAAATAATCCCCCACTTTGTGAAAATATTTGTCATCAATTTGACATGAGATTTTATAAGGCACATATAGATGATTATGGTCAATTCATGATGTGATTGTGACAACATCTGATTTATGAATACATATTCATTCTTCAAAGAATAAGAACGTGCTAGTGGTAGTGAATATACCGCACTCACCTCTAAAAGAAGGTTTGAGATGATATATGAAAATAATGTCATTATTATGGCATGAATGGTCATTGGTCACGTACCTATTGTACGCCAAAATATTTTGGCATTGTGATTGTTAAAAGACAACGGTAATGCAAGAAACATATCTTGCATATAATTTTGACAATACCCATAATGGTATAACTTTCTCTTTAAAAGAGATATTCACCATATGGATGTTGATGAATATGTGGTAGTACCAAATTAATTGAGAACTCTGCAAGAGCCAATTATACTATTTTGGAGAAACACAATTAATTATCAATAAGGTATTGTGTTGTAGTAAGTCTCAAAGAAACTTATTCAGTTTCCAAAGTATACGCGAAAGCGGTTGATTATATTGAGACTATAAATAAAGGAAAGATTTAATATCTTCTATTACTACATCTTGTAGCGGGGTAATATGTATGTGAAAAGCTACCCGCTTTATTCTCCAATTTGTACTACATAAACAAAAGAATACCACAATGAAGTGGATATTTATTGATATAAAAACCCTTATCATAATAAACTTGGAGTTTATTCATAATTGCACACATCATGGTGTAAACCTGAAGTTTATCAATATTGATAATTTATCCAGTTGGCATACTTGGTTTAGCCATGTTAATTCATGTATGATGTGCAAAAATAATAGAGAATTCACATGGGTAAATATTAAAGAACTAGAAAGTTCTTTTCGAATTCTCTTATATTGCTTGTTCTCATTAATTAATAGATCAACTAAAATTGAGATTGAATCCCATGAATGCTGGAAATATCAAAGGTGAATATGGGCCCATTCACCTGCCATGTATACCACATAAGATGCATCTATGAGATGGTTACATGTGCGATTATTAATAACCCGCAACATGGTGTTTTGCGAGATAACTTGCTCAATAATTTAATTTCGAGCATAATTTCCAGATTTTCTATTCAAGAAGTTCATCTTGATAAGTTGGTTTACATCACAGTTAGTTTAGCAAAATGATTTATTAAGTGCCTCCACTTAATAGCTAAACTATTGCTTATGAGAACAAAGTTATCTATATCAGTTTGATATAGGTTATATACGAAAGTATATTATTTTCTCCCCTCACAAGTGGTTTGGGGTCAGGAACCAAATAATTCCATCTTATTATTATTGATGTGCGGTGTATATTTTGATTAACACCATAACGCACAAAGATGAGTTCTCAAAGTTGAGAAAACAAGTTAGTTTTTCTAACATGAGGGGGAGACATGATAAACAGTTGAGAAAAAGTTACATGGAATGAATTATTATTTATACATCTCGATCCTCGAATAAAATAATATGAACTTGAAGTTCATAAAAGGATAATTCATGTGCAATATATTGCAAAGCATGCCAGACGCATTTGCTGACCCAAAGAAAGTAACTATATTCTCATTGCAAATGCTCCTATTAAGTTCTAGAAGGACAAAGTCTATGGTACGCTTAAAGCATATAGACAAATCGGTTTCAAATAAACTTCTTGATAAAGAAGATGAGCAAATGATCAAAATGATCATAATAAAGGAGGCAAGTGATCTAGAAGATCACATGACATAACACTTCATAAAATCTCATGAGAGATTCAGGTACCTGAATATATGAATGAAAAGATCTCTATGTTATGTCGTTATGAAAAAATATTGGAACCGATATAAAATATTTGTCGACGACATCTATCATAGCGCTAAGATAGATGAGGATCTTAAGTCTATCGAATATAGACACAAAAATATTGGCCAAATGGAAGAGCCACAATTCAAGTATAATTTGAATTCATATGAAAGACATGTAGTTTTGAACATGTAGTTCAAATACTTGAAAGTATAAAGCCAATGATATGTGCAATCAGTTTTCGTTATCTTATTTGTCTAGAATGACATGAAACCTTGATATGCATCTAATTAAAGTCTATTATATGGCTTAACTTATGACACCCTTAAAAGATTTAAATTGCTTGAAGCATAATTCTTGATCTTGAAGTACCACATCCTCATTGCAATTTGTGCATATATGTATCTTGCTATAACTATAAGCATGATAATGTGATAGCGAGAATACCTCCATAGAGATATTGAAGAGCCATTCTATGATATTTATGAAGACATTATATCTCTATCAAGAATGATGATTTCAAGGTGAAATATATTCATTCAAGTTAATATGGCTGATTTGTTTATCAAATATCTACCAAAGATCTTTTGAAGATGGTGCACAAGATTGGAATGCAAATGCTTAAGGATGTGAAGTGATGCTCTCATGAGGGGGAGTTAATACGCGTTGTACTCTTTTTCCCTTACAAGGTTTTGTCCCACTGGGTTTTCCTTGCAAGGTTTTTAACGAGGCAACCAAAAGGCGTATTGTTAGATATGTGTACTCTTTTTCCTTCTCTAGAATTTTTTCCCTCACTGGGTTTTATTTTAGTCAAGGTTTTAACGAGGCACATTATCTGTTGAATAGACATTCAAGGGGGAGTGTTATAAATAGAATTTTATTTATGGTGAATGTCTATATTTAGAGAGATTCTAGGGTTTATTACTTGGTGGCTAAGTCACCCTCTCCCTATAAATAGAGGGTTCTGTTCCATTGTAACTCATCCCAAATCAATAAGAATTCTCTCTCTCTACTTTTCTCTGCAATACTCTTCTTTCTTCTTCTTTTATTATTTCATAACAAAAAGAGTGCTTTGGGCCTATATTCAGTCAGAGTCGTATCAATCAGAGAAAAGACACACCAAGAGAAGTGCTTTGCTTGTTCTTGATACAATACTGGTCTCTTATAAGTTATACCTATGAAGCATCTCTCCATTTTCCTTTATGATAGGTAGGCACCAACTGATGAATAAACAACAACAACAACAATAACGAACCCAGTGTAACACATAAGTGCAGTTTAGGGAGGATGGTGTGTACACGGACCTTACCCCTACCTTATGAAGGTAGAGAGTTTGTTTCCGATAGACCCTCGGCTCAAGGAACAGTAAAAAGGAAGCAACAAACCATAACAACAACAAGAAATAACAAAGATCTAGAAATAAGAAATTATAGGTGTTTAACGGGCCGGGTTGACCCGTTTCCGGACCGGCCCAGACCGGCATTAACCCGGACCGGTGGTACGGGCCGGGTAGGGCTGGGTTTGGGGGGGTTAGGGGGTTGGGACGTTTACATTTTTCTTACCGGTTAACTGGGCGGGTCAAACTCGATCAAGGAAAAACACTGTTGAACCGGTTAAGCGGACCGGCCCGGACCGGTTCATCGGCTATTTTCTGATTTTCTTAAAAAAAAAAATCCACTTGACCGTTGGCAACGGTTAGCTTCCAATTTGACCGTTGCCCAACGGATATTTTGCAAGAATAGCCCTTTTTTGAGAATTTTTTTTTTAAAATAACACTTCAGGTAATTACTAATTTAGCCCTTTGAAAAACTATAAATACAGCCCCCTTTTCTTTGTTTCTTCACTCATCTCTCATTTATCAAACTCAAATTCTCAATTCAAGTTAAATCATGCCTCATACTTCTAGAGTGCGCTCATATGTTTGGGAACACTTTGAGGTGGTAGAACAAAATGAAGAAGTTCACAAAGTAAAAGGCAAAAACTGTGGTCGAGTATTCTTATATCTTCGTCTAAAGTGGGTGGGCACAGGCTGTTTAAGGAGGCATATGAAGAGTTGTCTTGAGCGTCCTCCAGAAATTCGTATTTAAGTTGATTTGAGACAATTTGTGTTATTTTAAAATTATTAGACATATTCATGCTTAATGTTTTAGTTTGTTAGATTAATTTGAAGTATTAGTATGCAATTAAAATTTGAAATGAAACTATGAAAGCCTTTGAAGCTTGATCCTTATATATCAAGTTATTATAACACTCTAGTGTCAAATTTAAGATTTATACTATAAGTTATATTTTTTTCATGTTCATTGTATTATCTTAAATTCGTAATGAATTTTTCAAATATAAAGGTTTTAAAGCCTTTGAAATTTATTCAAACACTCTTTTTATAAGATTGTTTTTTTTTATATTTTTAATTTATATTAATATAAATTATGATAGTTATACAAAATACAAAAAAAAAAACATAAACCCGGCCCGGCCCGACCCCTTAGACCCGTAACCGTTCCGGTTCAATTTTTATCCGGATGGGCCCGGACCCGTTAAGCCCGATTTGGAAAAACCGGTAACCGGCCCGGATTGGTGACCGCCGGTCACTTTTTTCCTCAACCCGGACCGGCCCGACCCACCCATTTGACACCTTTATAAGAAATACAAGAATAATACTAGTATTACTGGTGAGAATATGAAAAAGGTCAAGAGAATTACAGAACAGAAAACTATATGTAGCATCAGTTATGTAGAATAATTACAATGCAAGCGCATAATCTTGGCTGATAGTAATTAAAGTAGGAACTTATAACATGAAGGAGAGAAACTTGAGGATGACAGACCTAATTGTTATACCTTGCAATTGAGAGGGTGATGAATTAGTTTATGAGCCATATTACACTACAGCATCAGCTCTAACAACTAAGAAGTTGGCTAAGACAATAAAGGGAGAATTAACCATAATATCACATGGGCAATATTTATCTTCAAAAAATTTCGAAATCCGGGCGCGTAAGCCCAAAGGTTGACTTTGTTGACTTTTGAAGCAGAGTTGGGAATTGTTATAAATTGAATGATTAAGAGTTTTTGGGCATATTTTGATTGTTTTGTACGTTGTTTGACTAATTTCGGATTGCTTGGCATTGGTTGAGGAGTTAAAGAGGCATTGGAGTCGGTTATCGAATTTCGGAGCGAGGTAAGTCTCATGTCTAAACTTGTGAGCGGGAAACTACCCCTAGGTGTTAAATTTGTTATGTGCTAAATGTTGTGGGAGCCACGTTCGCATGAGGTGACGAGAGTTCGTACGTGGCTAATAATCATGCTTATGTCCGGATAAAATCAGAACTTTATCATGCGATATTTGTATTACCTGAACTTAACTTGTTAGTTTAATTACCTAGAACTTATAAATGTAATTTGATTAGAGATCATTTTAGGACGAACCTCATTACCTTCAGGTGTTCGGCGGGATAATTGATTGCTGGTAACAATTATGCTTACTTTTTGTCCCTATTCTTGTGTTGCAAATACATGGCTCGTAATTCGATAAGTTTCTTCTCTTCTTGTGAATCAGACTGAACGCCTCGATAGTATATTTGAGAGCATCTATGGTTCGCATCGGTCGATTCTCGACAGTGTACACATTATACTGGATGGCGTCGTACGACCTCGACATAACTCGTGCGAAATATAGCTAGGAGTCCGAATATTCATGAGATTTCCCTTTTGATTAAGATCTGGCATTTACATGATATGCCTTATTTGTTCGAGATAGCGCTTGATACCCTTTATCTGTTTGAGGTAGACCTTGATATTTTTTATTTGTTGAGATTATGAGATTTGAGAAATAAGGCGTATCAGGTAAATGCCAGATCTTTTATCAATATTCCTTGTTTATCAGTTCATCAGCCTATGTTTCAAACTTCAAAGACACTAGAAGTGTTCCTTCCTAAAAAATAATTCTATAATGCACAAAAGTAAAATAGTGCTTTGGGCCTATATTCAGAGTCGGATCAATCAGAGAAAAGACACACCAAGAGAAGTGCTTTGCTTGTTC
This sequence comes from Nicotiana attenuata, assembly GCF_001879085.1. Taxonomy (NCBI): domain Eukaryota; kingdom Viridiplantae; phylum Streptophyta; class Magnoliopsida; order Solanales; family Solanaceae; genus Nicotiana; species Nicotiana attenuata. The sequence goes on from NW_017670754.1 coordinate 183,809, forward strand.
TTGATACAATATTGGTCTCTTACCTATGGAGAATATCTCCATTTTCCTTTATAATAGGTAGGCCCCAACAGATGAATAAACAACAACAAGAATAATAACATACCCAGTGTAACACACAAGTGCGATTTGGAAAGGATAGTATGTACACGGACCTTACCCCTACCTTTTTAAAGTAGAGAGGTTGTTTTCGATAGACCCTCGGCTCAAGAAACAGTAAAAAGGAAGAAACAAACAATAACAACAACAAGAAATAACAAATATCTTGAAATAAGAAATTATGGTGTTTAACGGGCCGGGTTGTAAGGGGCCGGGTAGGGCTGGGTTTGGAGGGTTAGAGGGTTGGGACGTTTATATTTTTCTTACCGTTTAACCAGACGGGTCAAACCCGATCAAGAAAAAACACTGTTGAACCGGTTAACCGGACTGGCCTGGACCGGTTCAACGGCTATTTTTGATTTTTTTTAAGTCCATTTGACCATTGGCAACGGTCAGCTTCCAATATGACCGTTGCCCAACAATTATTTTGCAAAAAATAGCCTATTTTTGGGCAATTTTTTTTAAAAAAATAACACTTTAGGTGATTACTAATTAAGCCCTTTGAAAAACTATAAATACACCCCCCCCTCTTCTCCATTTCTTCACTCATCTCTCATTTCTCAAACTCAAATTCTCAATTCAAGTTAAATCATGCCCCGTACTTCTAAAGTGCGCTCATATGTTTGGGAACACTTTGAGGTGGTAGAAGAAAATGAAGAAGTTCATAAAGTAAAGAGCAAGAATTGTGGTCGAGTCCTAAATCTTCGTCTAAAGTGGGTGGGCACAGGCTGTTTATGTGATGACCCAAAAGTTCATCTTCTCTTTTAGAATCAGTTTCCGTGTTAACCTCCTTTTATCTCTCATCGATTTGCGTGCACAGTCCGGGCGCAATACCGGAAAGCTTTTGTGTGAAAAAATTTAAGAAATAATGATTTTTGGCTTAAAAATATAATTTTAGTTGACTTCGATCAACATTTTGGGTAAACGGACCCGGACCCGTGTTCCGACGGTCCCGGAGGGTCTGTAGAAAAATATGGGACTTGGGCGTATTCCCGAAATCGAATTCCGAGGTCCCTAGCCCGAGAAATGAATTTTTAAAGAAAATTATTTTCGGGAAATATATACGGATTTTAGAAATAGAAATAGCGGTGACCTCGTCGGTATTGAGCCCGTATTTTGAGTCCGGAGCCCAGTACATGTTTGATATAATATTTAAGTCGTGTCTGTGAAATTTGGTGTAAAACGGAGGTGATTTGATCTAATTCAGACCTTTGGTTGAAAAGTTTAGAAATTTTGAACTATCTTGAAATTTCATGAGTTTTGGTTTTAAATTCGTTGTTTATGATGTTACTTTGGCGAGTTGGTCGCACGAGCAAGTCCGTATGATATTTTTAGACTTGCATGCATTTTGGTTCAGAGCCCTGAGGGCTCGGATGAGTTTTAGATAGGCTTCGGAGTGTTTTAGACTTGGTAAAAATGTTGCAGGTTTCAGATCTATTGCAGAGCCTCTGATCTCGCAATTGCGAGATCAATCCTCGCATTTGCGACCACTGTTGGGTTCGCATTTGCGACCCACTCATTGCAATTGCAAAGAGTAGCTGTGGAGGCCACTGTTCGCAATTGCGAACAGCTCTTCGCATTTGCGAAGAAGTTAGGGCTAGGGGAGTATCGCATTTGCAACCAATTGGTTCGCATTTGCGAAGGTAGCAGGCCAGGCCAAGCTTCGCATTTGCGAAGCCTTGGTCGTATTTGCGAGTTCGCATTTGCGAACATGTGATCGCAGCGATACCTGCAACTGTGTAAAACATAACTTAGTCGGGATTTTGAACTCATTTTTTAAATTTTCGAACCCAAAACCTCCCTAGGCGATTTTTCAAAGACCCAAACTTCTCCAAATCATAAGTTAGTGATTTGTAACTCATTTTCTTCAATCTATCTCATCTTTTTACATGATTCATCTCAAAATCTAGGGTTTTTCATGGGAAATTGGGTGTTCTGGGTAGAATTTAGGAATTTCGAATTTGAGGGATTTGGACCTCAATTTGAAGTCGAATTCCGAAATCAATTGTATATCCGGGCTCAGGGGTCAAAAGTAATCGGGTTTTGGTCCGAACTTCGAGTTTTGACCAAGCGGACCCGGGGTCGATTTTTGACTTTTTGGGAAAAATGTTAGGAAAGCTATAATTGTGTATTGGAAATGGTTTCTTTAGCGTTTATTGATGTTATTAAGTTAATTATGGCTAGATACGAGTGAATTGGTGGTGGAATCGATAAGTAAAGCGGTGATTGAGCTTTGAAATTCCCGTTGGCTTGAGGTAAGTATTTAGTCTAACCTTGACTTGAGGGACTAGGGATCCCCGACTTGCTTGCTATGTGAAATATCATGTGTGTGGCGTATAGGTGTGGTGACAAGTACCTATGCGTCACCAAATTACTTGTTTAGCCGTTTCCTTTCCCCGTTGTTATCAAGGTGAATATTGATACTGTTGTTATTTATTTATTGGGATCGGGATGCGCGTCACATCAGTTGTTATTATGCTTTCATTTCTGTTGAGGTCCATTAATGTGATGTTGAAACACCCTTAAGGATTGGTTATAGCTGAATACTAGTGGGACATCTAGGTTCCGACTTCCTTTAATGCCAGTTATTGCTTCATTACATTTTGTATTTCCTTTCTGTTTAGTATAAACTATTGTAGGTTGTATGTAACGTATGCCCCGCCGTAGCCTCGTCACTACTTCGTCGAGGTTAGGCTCGTCACTTACCAGTACATGGGGTCGGTTGTACAGATACTGCACTCTGCACTTTCTGTGCAGATTTTGGAGCTAGTGGCTGATCGCGAGGTTGGTTGCTATCACTGCTTCCCGGAGACCCAAGGTAGTCCTGCAGGCGTCCGCAGGCCCTGACGTCCCCTTCTATCCTATTTCATTTTTGTTTTATCTATTTCTGATACAAATGTAAACTTTTCGTTCAGACCATTATTTGTAGTATTCGTAGATTGTTCGTGAGTTGTGATACCAGTTTTGGGTAGAATTTATTACGGTTTTGTTATTAGTATAAAGATAATCTTTTAAACAGTGTTCTTCCGCATTTAATTCCGCTAATTTATTTTTGTTAAGTTTTAATTAAAAAAAGGTAAAAGAAAAAGGTGAGATATCCTGTAACATTGGCTTGCCTAGCGAGTACAATGTTATGCGTCGTCACAGTCCCGACGGTGGAAAATTCGGGTCGTGACAGTTTAAGGAGGCATATGAAGAGTTGTCTTGAGCGTCCTCCAAAAATTCGTATTTAAGTTGATTTGAGACAATTTATATTATTTTAAAATTATTAGACGTATTTATGCTTAATATTTTAGTTTGTTGGATTAATTTGAAGTGTTATTATGCAATAAAAATTTGAAATGAAACTAGGAAAGCCTTTGAAGCTTGATCCTTATATATCAAATTATTATAACACTCTAGTGTCCAGTATAAGATTTATACTATAAGTTATATTTTTTTCATGTTCATTGTATTGTCTTAAATTCGTAATGAATTTTTCAAATATTAGGATTTTAAAGCCTTTGAAATTTATTCAAACACTCTTTTTATAAGATTGTCTTTTTGTTTTATATTTTTACTTTATGTTAATATAAATTACAATAGTTAAACAAAATACAAAAGAAAAAAAAAACATAAACCCGTCCCGTCCCCCAAGACCTGTAACCGTTCTGGTTCAATTTTTACCCGGATGGGACCGAACCCGTTAAGCCCGATTTGGAAAAACTGGTAACCGGCCTGGATTGATGACTGGCCGGTCACTTTTTTCTCGACCCGGCCCGGCCCGGCACACCCATTTAACACCTTTATAAGAAATACAAGAATAGTACTAATACTATTAATGAGAATATGAAAACGGTCAAGAGAATTACAGAACAGGAAACTATATGTAGCATCAGTTATGTAGAATAATTACAACGCAAGCACATAATCTTGGTTGATAGTAATTGAAAGAGGAACTAAGAACATGAAGAAGAGAAACTTGAGATGACAGACCTAATGGTCATGCTTGCTATACCTTGCAATTGAGAGGGTGATAGAATTAGTCTAAGAGCCATATTACACTATAGCATAAGCTCTAACAACTAAGAAGTTGACTAAGACAATAAAGGAAGAATTAACCATAGTATCACATGGGCAATATTTATCTTCAAAAAATTTTGAAATCCGGGCGCGTGGGCCCAGGGGATGACTTTGTTGACTTTTCGAGCAGAATTGAAAATTGTTATAAATTGAATGATTAAGAGTCTTTGGGTATATTTTGATTATGTTGTACGTTGTTTGACTAATTTCAGATTGTTTAGCATTGGTTGAGGAGTTAGAGAGGCATTGGAGTCGGTTATCGGATTTCAAAGCGAGGTAAGTCTCATGTCTAACCTTGTGAGGGGGAAACTACCCCGTAGGTGTTAAATTTGTTATGTGCTACTTGTTGTGGGAGCCACATTTGCACGAGGTGACGAGAGTTCGTACGTGGCTAAAAATCATGCTTATGTCCGGGTAAAATTAAAATTTTATCAAGCGATATTTGTATTACTTGAACTCAACTTGTTAGTTTAATTACCTAAAACTTATTAATGTAATTTGATTAGAGATCAGTTTAGGACGAACCTCATTACCTTCAGGTGTTCGGCGGGATATTTGATTGCTGGTAACAATTATGCTTACTTTTTGTCCCTATTCTTGTGTTGCAAATACGTGGCTTGTAATTCGATAAGTTTCTTCTCTTCTTGTGAATCAGACTGAACGCCTCGATAGTATATTTGAGAGCATCTATGGTTCGTGTCGGTCGACTCTAGGCAGTGTACATATTATTCTAGATGGCGTCGTACGACCTCGGCATAACTCGTGCGAAATATCGCAAGGAGTCCGAATATTCTTGAGATTTCTTTTTTGTTAAGATGTTGCATTTACATGATATGCCTTATTTGTTCGAGATAGCGCTTGATACCCCTTATCTGTTTGAGGTAGACCTTGATATTTTTTATTTGTTGAGATAGTACATGAGATTTGAGAAACTTATGTTGTCATTAGGTTGGAGGATTATGTTAGTTACAGTTCTTACCTCAGTATATCCGTTGTGTTTCATATCTATTTATGATTTATTATTTTGATTTATTGGATCACTGTATACGGTCGAAATCGGGCTCGTCTATGACATGATAGATCAGGCTCGGAACACGAGGGACTGAAGATCGACCCCAAGTCCTACCGGACCAGAACCCAAGGTCAAAAATGTCTGTCTTCGAGAACATTTGAGTCCGTGATCGCGGAATCGACCCTGACCCTGAACGAGTTCAAGGAAACATTGTTAGCGTAACCAATAGAAGATCAAAATATTTGTGACCAGTCGGATATTACGGTGGAAATCTCGGCACGTATCATTAAGGAACCAGTAAATCAACAAATCAAATAATTGTTACCTTTTATAGAATTGTACCTAAAGTAGGACTCCCCTACTATATAAAGTGGGTTTGATTACTTGTAAAGGATGGTAACATGCATTTCAAAACAGTATATTATTATTTTCTTTCTTTAAGCTCCTGTTCTCTTATATCTTCAGATCAATCGAATTGCAACCAGTTCAAGTGTGACTGACTTTCCAGGACTGTAACTATTCATATCGTGTAGTTTGAATTTACTTTATCATTGTTTATTCAATTACAACTTAATTTAGCGCTTTGTGTCAAGTTAATCTACGTATCCTTAAAACCACTTACAAATTCAATTGTTTATTCAATTTTGAGGGTTAACAGTTTGGCGCCCACTGTGGGCTAAGGATATTAGTCGTTATTTGATACAAATTTTCATAACACACTCTACTTTATACTTCTTCTTTGAAGTGTCTTTGATTTCAGGTTAAAACTCAAAAATGTCAAACTCTCAATCAGCACCCCTTCATGTTGACAATGAGTTCGGTCATCATGGTGAAAATAACAATATAGCACCAGTAACGTGGTACCGCCCGTTGATCCTATCAAGATTCCAGTCGCGGACCCGTTGGACGCTAACTCGCATGTAGCTATCGACATAAATCTGCCTACCGACCCTGAGAAAATCATCCCTGGTGAAACCTGATCGGCAGCGCAAAATACTCAAAACAATGGAGAAGACGGGATCAATTTACGGATGATCTTTGAAATGTTACGAGCTCAACAGGCGGCGATAGCTCAGTTACAGAACCAGAGTTGCACACCAAGCAGAATTGAACCCGATCCATCCCGAGAAATTGCCCGCAAGAATGAACCGATCACAGAAATGTCAAATGGAAATGAGTGAGGAACTAACCCCGAGATCGTACAAATGCTCGAAGAGCTGACAAAACAGATTGAATCAGGAGAGAAGAAAATCGAAGTAAATGATAAAAAGGTAGAAATCTACAAATCCAGGGTCAACCAAATCTCGGGAGCGTCACTAATACTGAAAAGACTGGATTCCAAGAAGTTTGTGCAAAAACCTTTCCCTCCGAGCGCAGCTCCGAAGCCGATCCCTAAAAAATTCCGCATGCCCGAAATTCCTAAGTACAATGAAACGACTGACCCAAACAAGAATGTTACCTCCTACACATGCGCCATCAAAGGGAACGATTTGGAAGATGATGAGATCGAGTATGTCTTGTTGAAGAAATTTTGGAGAGACCCTATCAAAGGGAGCTATGATATGGTATCGCCACTTACCTCCTAATTCTATTGACTCATTTGCTATGCCTGCAGACTCTTTCGTGAAAGCACACGCCGGGGCTATCAAGGTCGAGACCACGAAGTCGAACCTTTTCAAAGTAAGACAGAAGGATAATGAGATGCTCAGGGAGTTTGTATCCCGGTTTCAAATGGAACGGATGGACCTGCCACCGGCCGTTGATGATTAGGCCGTTCAAGCTTTCACCCAAAGACTCTATGTTCGAAGATCGGTGGCTTCACAGCAGTTGAAGCAAAATCTGGTAGAATATCTGGCTGTTACTTCGGCCGACATGTATAATCGGTATATATAAAAAATCAGAGTCAAAGATGATGAACTTGGGGCCCCTTCGGGGTCCATTTATCCCGTAGAATTCTTCGACGGAGTCAAGAGAGATATCAATCGTGAACCGAGGTTAAACAAGGATCGGTATCAGCCTTACAATGGAGATTCAGGAAACAGTGGGTCAGGGTGGAATTCTATGCGAAGTGAAAGGAGAAGTGACCGGGGTCAGAGCAGCCGGGGACTCATGAGCAAGAACGGTTTTGACAGGCCTATCGGGCCTAAGGAAGCACCGAGTTTATCAGAATACAACTTTAACGTTGATGTTGCCGCTATTGTATTAGCTATCGGACGCATCAAGGACACCAAATGGCCTCGACCTATACAATCCGATCATGCCCAGAAGGATCCTAACCAGATGTGCAAATATCATGGCGCTCACGGCCACAGAATTGAAGATTGCCGACAGTTGAGAGAGGAAGTAGCCCGGCTGTTCAACAACGGGCACCTTCGAGAATTCCTGAGCGACCGAGCCGAAAACCATTTCAAGAATATGGATTTTGATAGACAAACTGAATAAGAAGAACCCAAACATGTCATTAACATGATCATTGGTGGATTTGATATCCCTCAAGAGCCGATGTTGAAGCGCACTCGGGTATCAATCACAAGGGAAAAACGTACTCGAGATTACATACCAGAAGGAACCTTGTCTTTCAACGATGAGGACGCAAATGGGATCGTGCAACCCCATAATGATGCACTGGAAATATCTGTACTCATAATTAAATCTCGAGTTAAGCGTGTGTTAATTGATCCAGGTAGCTCGGCAAACATTATCCGATCAAGGATCGTAGAACAGCTCAGCCTACAAGATCAAATAGTGCCTGTAGTCGAGTTCTACACTGATTCAACATGGCATGTGAAACCACTAAGGGAGAGATAACATTACCAATGAATGCCACCAGGACCATCCAGGAAGCAAAGTTTTATGTGATTGAAGGAGACATGAGGTATAACGCCCTGTTCGTGAGGCCATGGATCCACAACATGAGGGTAGTGCCCTCAACTTTTCACCGAGTATTAAAATTCCCAACACCAGGGGGGATTAAAACAATCTACGGAGAGCAGCCAGCCACAAAGGAAATGTTTGCAGTCGAAGAAGCAATTCCAATATCCGCACTTACAATGACAATGGGCCAAGTTCGGCCACAAAGCAAGAAGATAAATAACAATTATCGACACCAGCTCCGATCCAACCGGAGAAACAGGGGATTGACAAAGACGATGACTACGGGGTTCCCAGGTCTTTTATAACCCCCGATGATCCGACGCCACTGAATCGACGGTCGAGAAACTGGAACAGGTCGTATTGATCGAGCATCTGCCCGATCAAAAGGTATACCTGGGCACGGGGCTAAATCTCGAGCTCAGGAAAAGACTCATTCAATTTCTTATAGATAACATAGATTGTTTCGCTTGGTCCCACCTTGATATGACAGGGATCCCGCCAGAGATAATTAGTCTCAAGCTAAGCTTGGATCCTAAATTCCACCTAGTCAAGAAAAAGATGATACCCCAGTTCGAGGTCAAACATGCTTTCATCAAAGACGAGGTATCTAAACTTCTTAAAATAGGATCCATTCGGGAGGTCAAATACCCGGATTGGTTAGCAAACGTAGTGTTAGTCCCTAAAAAAAAAAAAAATTAAGAATGTGTGTAGACTATAAGGATTTGAATAAGTCATGCCCCAAGGACTCCTTTCTTTTCCCAACGTCGATCGCATGATCGATGGCACAGCCGACCACGAGATCCTCAGTTTTCTCAACGCCTACTCCGGGTACAACCAAATACGAATGAACACAGATGATCAGAAAAAACCTCTTTTATCACTAATTATGGCACATACTGCTATAACGTGATGCCATTCGGATTGAAAAACACCGGTGCCACTTATCAACGCCTAGTAAACCGAATGTTCGATTAAAAAATAGGAAAATCAATGGAGGTTTATATTGACAATATGTTGGTTAAGTCCCTGCAAGCAGAAGACCATTTAAAGCATTTGCAGGAAACCTTCAGCATATTGAAGAAGTACAATATGAAGCTGAACCCGAATAAATGTGTGTTTGGAGTCAGATTAAGTAAATTCCTCGGATTCATGTTATCCAACCGGGGAATCGAGATCAACCCTAAGATGATCAAAGCCATCGAGGATATCACGATTATGGACAACGTGAAGGCCGTGCAAAGATAACCGGACGCCTAGCTGCCCTAGGGCGATTTATCTTGAGGTCCTCCGATAAGAGTCATCGATTCTTCTCATAACTGAAAAAGAGGAATAACTTTTCATGGACCCCGGAGTACCAACGGGTCTTGGAGGAGCTCAAACGGTATCTATCGAGCCCACCGCTGCTTCACACGCCGAAGACAGACGAACAACTATACCTGTACATGGCAATATCGGAGATAGGGGTAAGTGGAGTCCTGGTCTGGGAAGAGCAATGTACGTAATTTCCTATTTACTATGTTAGCAGGACTCTAGGTGAGGCCGAAATTAGGTACCCTCACCTAGAAAAATTGATGCTCGCTTTGCTAAGGCCCTCTAGGAAGCTAAAACCATATTTTCAGTGTCATCCTATATACGTCGTGACTACTTACATATTATGAAATGCATAAACTCGAGTTCTCAGGGCATTTGGCCAAGTGGGTCGTGGAACTCAGTGGGTACGATATTGAATATCGGCCATGAACAACCATTAAATCTCAAATTTTGACAAATTTTATGGTCGGCTTTTACGCCTGCCCTAATACCCGAGGTCGAAAGAGAGTCGTTGGTAACCTCAGGGACCTCTTCGGGGATCTGTACCCTCTTTATAGACGGCGCCTCGAACGCGAACGGGTCAGAACTTGGCATCGTATTGAAGCCACCAACATGCAATGTAGTTAGACAATCTATTAGAACTGTGAAATTGACTAACAATGAGGCTGAATATGGGGCCTTTATTCCAGGTCTTGAATTGGCCAAAAGCTTAGGTGAGGAGGTGGTCGAAGCTAAGTGCGATTCCCTCCTCGTGGTGAACCAAGTTAATGGGACATGCGAGGTTAGCGAAGAACGAATGAAAAAATACTTGGACAAGTTGCAGGTGATATTACATTGGTTCAGGGAGTGGACTTTGCAACACGTACCTCGGGATCAAAATAGTAAGGCCATGCCCTTGCTAACTTAGGATCTTCGGTCGAGGACGACAAGTTCAACTCGCGGGCAGTCGTACAACTCATGAGATTGGTAGTAGAAGAAGGCCATGCCGAGATAAACTCAACAAACCTTACTTGGGACTGGAGAAACAAATATATAGAATATCTGAAGACCAGAAAACTCCCCTCGAATCCAAAAGAATCAAGGGCCCTGCGTATGAAGGCAACCCGGTTTAGCTTGTCCAAAGATGGAGCCCTATTCAGAAGAACGTCCGATGCCCCACTAGCGATATTTCTAGGACAAGGAGATACTGAGTACGTTTTGAGGGAAGTCCATGAAGGCACTTGTGGAAACCACTAAAGCGCCGAATCATTGGTTCAAAAATTAATCAGAGTCAGCTGCTACTGGATTGATATAGAAAAAGACGCAAAAGAGTTCGTGCGGAAATGTGATTAATATCAAAGACATGCTCCGATGATCCATCAACCCGGGAGCTGCTGCATTTGGTTTTATCGCCATGGCCATTCATGAAGTGGCGAATGGACATCGTCGACCCCTTTCCATAGGAACCCGGTAAGGCTCAATTTATATTATTTATGAGTGATTATTTTTCTAAGTGGGTGGAGGCCCAGGCATACGAGAAGGTCAGGGAGAAGGAAGTCATCGATTTCATTTGGGACCACATCATATGACGATTCAGAATGCCCTCCGAGATCGTGTGCGACAACGGGAAACAATTTATCGGCAGAAAAGTAAGCAAGTTTCTCGAAGATCATGAGATCAGAAGGATTCTATCAACACCCTATCACCCTAGTGGGAACAGTCAAGCAAAATCGACCAACAAAACCATACTCCAAACCTCAAAAAGAGGTTAACCAATGCAAAATGAAAATGGAAGGAAGTCCTACCCGAAGTATTATGGGCATACCGTACGACCTCAAAATCCAGTACCGGGGCCACCCCGTTCTCACTAGTTTACGGCGCCAAAGCTCTAATACTGGTCGAAGTCGTGGAACCAAGTATTATGTTTCCATATGCAACCCAGGACTCAAATTATGAGGCCACGAGTACGAGCCTGAAGCTATTGGATGAAAGGCGTGAAGTCGCCCTTGTCCGGTTGGCCGCTAAAAAACAGCGGATCGAGAGATATTACAATCGAAGGGCAAACCTTCGACACTTCAATATCGGGGACTTAGTGTTAAGAAAGGTCACACTAAGCACCCGGAATCTCAAAAAGGGGAAGCTGGGGCCGAACTGGGAAGGGCCATATCAAATTATCGAGATCACTAGAAAAGGATCGTACAAACTTGGAGGAATAAACGGTGAACGACTACCGAATAACTGGAACGTAACTCAATTGAAGCGATACTACTGCTATTGTATGACCCCATTCTTCATTTTTACTTATTTTTAAACTGACACTTGTAGGTAACCAGCAAGGAACGGTACAAATTTTTAGGTCTGAACGCATGCTTTACATTCTTTTTCCCTTAGACCGATTTTTTCACAAATGGGTTTTTCGGCCAGGTTTTTAACGAGGAAACGGTGGATCGTGCTAACTTAGAATCAAAGGCCGATCATGAATCGGTGTCAAAGATCACATCAGCAGTATTCGAGGCTTCTCTATGATCAACCTCGAACACTAGGGGCATTACCCTCGGATAATGACTCTAGCAAGGAAAGAGACTTTGTGATCGAATACTCTTGACTCGATCGATACGATTTATTGTAAGGGCCAAACGATCAAATGAACTGTGCCCGCGTAGACTGCTCGAGCCCTGGCTTAAAGCTTATACACGTGTAACTATTACTCACAAGAAGAAAAAGAAGTCTCTACCTTGCAGATAAATATCTTGTCCCTAATTTTTTTTCTTTTTTGCCCTTCTTAAGGAATTTCCTACATCCGATCCCCTGAAGGTATCGAGCTCAAGGGACGCCTTAATTCGAGTTCATACGATAACTCTTACTCGAGGACTGCCGTTCGAAGACAAACTCAAATAATCCGGGCTATCAAAGCCCGGGGGCACAAGACCTATTTAGCAACGCTCGAACATTAAAGGCTACGACCATCCCTACTCGGGATAACGAGCCCACTGGGCAACACCCGAACTAAAAAAGTTACGGCCAGATTAAAAAGGTTCGGAGACGTCCGAGACTCGTAAAAAAAACAACAAGGCCTTAAAATTTCTTAACCGGTTCTAAAGGCTACCCTTGGCAAACTATAATCTAAAAAAGTATAAGTACTTTGGGGAATATTTTCGGTCACACCGAACCCCCACGATTCCTTAAAACGAAGTAATGTTGAATGCAAGGACATAACCTAACTATTTCATGCTGGGGAATTTCGATCTTTGCAAACACAAAAAATTAAAGTAAAGAGAAAACTCAGGATATGCTGAAGAAAAAAAGCCTTATATACATATCGAAAGATTTTTACAAAGGCCAAATGGCCTCGATACAAATTTTTACAAGCACCAAACAGCCCCGATGCAAATTTTAACAAAGGCCAAATGGTCTCAACAAAAAGGTAATATAAAAATGTAAAGCGCCTAAGTGGCCTAGTCTTCACCAGAACCTTCGAGGTCTCCTCCGCTCTCGGATCCGCTCAAACTCTCGAAGCCTTCACCATCCTCGGGATAAGCCAACTTCTTGGACTTGGCTTTGAGCTCCTTGTCACTCTCAATTTCAGCCGATAAGTCGAAACCCCGAGCATGAATGGGACTCCCTTCGAGATAGCCGTTTTGCGTGCTCGACGATATCCTTCGCTCGATCCTGAGCCGCCTCGGCATCGGCCCAATATTGGGCCACCATCTCGTTGGCATTGGTTTTAACAACCACGGCCATCAACTTGGCTGTTTCAAGCTCCTTGGACAGAGTTTTTCGCCGAACTTAGTTGAGAATGGAGCTCCTCAATCTTTTTAGCCTGCACCCTAGCCTTTTTCTTTGCCGCCCGAAGCTGAACCTCGGCTGAAACTAATTACACCCGGGCAGTTTCCTTTTTCGAGGCCAAACGGTCCATTTTGCTTTTCCATTCTTCGGCCTCAGCCTTTAACACATCCATCTCTACCCGGAGCTGCTCGATCCAATCAAGCTTCTATTGGACCTGCGGGTTCGGGCCGTTAGTCACCGTATCTGACTTATCATCACTAACCTTAAATATTCTTCTTACCTGCTCGATAGGTCGATGTTCTCCTTCCGAGCTGCCTTTAGCTCTGCTCGGAGGCTCTTAGCTTTCCCTTCACGTTGCTTGTTGAGAAGTTTGTAAGCATCTCTCTTCTCAGTGAGCCCTCGAATCTCGGCCTCATACTGGTTTAGCTCTTCACGATATCGGAGAAAAGTCTCATGATGAAACATCGAGGCCTAAAAACACAAAGGAAAACGTTATGACCATCTACAGATTAATCTAAGTGCAAATTAGATGTCACCAATAGGTATCTAAAGTTACCCGGTTTAACGCTTGTTATGCTTCGTTGAACATGCAGGGTGCTTCTACCTCGTTCATCTTGGCTTGGTGTTCCTCGGTTACCAAGTACCAAAGATAAATGGCCACCCCTACAGGGGTAGAGAGGACCCAGAAATCCTACGGAATAGAGATGATGATCGATCACTTACGGTCAGGATCCACCCTCGGAGCTGGGAACCAATTGATCAGCTTCGGACTCGAGGAAGGCCCGCTTATTCCCGAAGATGGACTATTTCTCGGCACCGCCAAGTCACCCAATCTGGTGACGTCCTCCGTGGTGGCATAATCCACACCATCAAAAAAGCCACGAAGGGGGTCTTCCTCTCCTTGGGCCCCTCGTTAGGGAACCCCTTCATCGTCTGAGCCTTGTTGAACATAGACTCAGTGAACGAAGGAGACACGATGATGTCTATCACATCAAGTGCTTCCTTCGGGGCATTACATACATCTCGGGAGGCCTCGTCTACGACCTCCTCATTGTCCCCAACCATGGCATCCTCATCGGCCTCCCTAGCTTGAGGCAAATTAGCCCCACCTCTTTCTGGTTCGGGGTCCCCTTGTCCCTTGAACCACGACCGCACGCGAGCCACCACTTCAAAGACTTCTTCCCCTTCTTCTTCGGATTCGTCTGTCACGCCTATAACCTGGGGAGGCGTGGCTGGCACCCGGTGCCGAGCTGGCCCGAGCGAGCCTCTCTATAACTCATGATCATTCGACCAAGACTAGCACATACATAGGCCGGGTTAGCTGGGTTCATTCCTTTTGTAACTATCATGGGCCAACATGGCCACAACCCATAATGTACAACTGTAAGTGGGCCAACACTGTATCAATGAACCATCGTTCTTAAACCATGAATACATATGCGTTGTCAAGGCCTCTAACATACTGTACCAAATGAACCTCTGCCTATAAAGCCTCTAAGATTATTTGACATCGAATGGGATAGGGTACCGGCCTACCCATATGTCTGTAGTAAAATTGACATGATGACTCATAAACTCGGTTGCACTCCGAATGAGGGGGAACCTTACCGATCCCTCGCTGAATGCTGACCTCGTCTACTGTGAGGGATCGTTAAACTGATTTTCTATACCTGCAGGCGTGAATACAGTGTCCCCAACAAAAGGACGTCACTACGAATAATGTATTGAGTATGTAAGGTAGAACTGAAGCATAACAATAAGTCAACATTAATTAAAGACATATAAATATCAACCTGAATCTCTGAAGTTCCACCGTATATGCATACTTATTATACTCATATATAATGCTTCTCTTTGAGACTATTTCTATTATCCATATCGTATGATGCATGACTGCCCAACTGATTAGTGGTAACTGCCCGACCGGCCGTAGCGCGGTAGTAAATGCATGACTGCCCGACCGGCCATAGCTCGGTGGTAAATATGCAACTGCCCAATTGGGTGTAGCTCGATGGTAAATGCATGATTGCCCGACCGGCCGTAGCTCGGTGGTAAATGAATATGCATGACTGCCCAACCGATGGTAAATAATGATACATAACTGTCCAACCGGTGGTAACTGCCTCAAGGACCTCAAGGGTCTTGAAATCAGCCAGGAATAAGCCTTCAATCGCACATTGCAGAATATCTCCAGAACTCCAAAGCTAAGCCCTCCAATAGACTATCCTAAATTTTGCAAACTAAGGATATACATCCCATTCTTTTTATAGATAATTAACTCGGGAGATATATCTTCTTTCCTTAAGTCAATTTCTTATGAAAGTCACTAAAAGGCAAAATAGTCTTGCAAGAACGTATTACTATCTGAAACTATCTTTGAAAACCAACAGATAAACAATAATAACTGAAGAATATTCTTCTTGTGGACATAGTATAGCAGTTGACAAACACTTTCTTGTATTTTAACATCTTCTGTTAGAACAAATTAGTTGTGATTGTGAGTGAATATGTCACTTATATTATGAACAATAATATCTTTATCATATATCTCAATAGAGAACTAGATACGTACTTAGACATGCTTGAATATCACTTTATGGGAATGAATAACATGGACATCCTTAACTGCTTAGAGTAGAACCACTTATGGAATATCATTACGTTTACGTATCGTTACTTGGATCATGCCAAAAGAAAGAAGGATTAGCCTTAACATACCTTTTTCATTTACCTATCCACACGACGACGGTTCAGCCCGTTAGCACTTCAATCTCAAAATCCTCCCTTTCAAGTAATATGAGCTTCTACATGCGCCAACAATAATCAATCACCACAATCTTAAAATCTCCAAACCTGTAACGACCCGAACGGTCGTTTTGAATAATACAATCCTATTTCCCCCATTTACTGCTAATTCATGCTTTGCAGTTGTTATGTGACTTGTCGGGGTAATTGGTTAGGGTCCGGTGAAGATATTGAAATGAATTGAGACACTTAGTCTCCAAGAAGAAAGCTTAAGTTGAATAATTTGACCGGAAGGTAAAAAATGCGTAAACGACCCCGGAATGGATTTTTGATGATTCCAATAGCTCCGTATGGTGATTTCGGACTTAGGAGTGTGTCCGGATATTTATTTCGAGGTTCGTAGCTAAATTAGGCTTGAAATGGCGAAAATGAGAAATTTAAGTTTGGAAGTTTGACCGGGGAGTTGGCTTTTTGATATCGAGGTCGGAATTCAGTTCTAAAAATTTTCATAGCTCCGTTATGTCATTTATGACTTGTGTGCAAAATTTGAGGTCGGACTTGATTTGATAGGTTTCGGCGTCGGATATAGAAGTTGGAAGTTCTTAGTTTCATTAAGCTTGAATTGAAGTTTCGACCAAGTCCGTATCATGTTTTAGGACTTGTTGGTATATTTAGTTTGGGTCCCCGGGGACTCGAGCGTGTTTCGGGTGCGTTTCGGATCATTTTGGGCTACTTTGGATGCTGATTTTCTGATATCTGGTGTTTTTCTTCACGTTCGCGTGGAGCATCTCGCGTTCGCGAAGAACAATTTGGCTTCTGGAAGTTTGTTCTTCGCATTCTCGAAGAGACCCTCGCGTTCGCGAAGAAGGAAATCTCGGTTGCATATGTCTGACTTCGGAGGCTCATATCGCACAATATATAAGGTATTTGGAGATGATCCGAACATGAAACTTGTAGCTCTTTGTGTCGAGTTTTCAGAAATGTAAATTAATTAGAATTTAGATTTGTGTACGAAAGGTTATGGTAGTTACACTACAGGCTGTCTGGGGAGAGTTCAAAAATCTCTACTGCACAGGGCTGACTTTGGAAGCTTATATCTCGCAATATATAATGACTCAGGAAATGATCAACTTATGAAATTATAGCCCTGAGTGTCTAGTTTTCAGAACATCAAATCATTTGTCATTTGGAGTTGTGTGTAAAATGTTATGTCAATTATACTAAAGGTTGTCTGGAATGAGTTTGGAAATCGCTGATGAGGAATTTGTTCATCGCGAACGCGATTGAGGGGTTGCGAACGCGGAGAACAAACCCTGGGCAGCTGAATAAAGTCCCGTCCCATTTTTCTATTGTTGGACCAAAGAAGCTCGGGTGGGGCGATTTTTCGAGGGATTTTCAGAGAAAACAACGGGGTAAGTGTTCTTAGCTCAACTTTGGTTAGATTACCCGAATCCATCGTTGTTTTTAACATTTAATTGGTGATTTTAAGTTTGAAAAGTTTGAAAACCCTCTTGGATAGATTTGAGGATTTGAGGGTCGAAATGTTATCGGAATTTTGTTATTTTGGTATGGTTAGACTCGTGGTTGAATGGGTTGTCGGATTTTGTGAGTTTTATCGGATTCTGACATGTGGGCCCCATTGGTGATTTTGAGTTAAATTTTGGATTTTGTTGGAAAATTAGTATTTTCATATGAAATTAATTCCTATAATTAGTATTGACTAAATTGAATTAATTGTGGCTACATTCGGGTCGATTGAGGCCGATACGAGGGGCAAAAGGCATTTTGTAGTAGGATTTTGCTCGGATTGAGGTAAGTAATGATTGTAAATACTGTCCTGAGGGTATGAAACCCCGAATTTCACATCATTGTGCTACTTTGAGATGACGCACACGCTAGATGACGAGCGTGAGGTTGTGCACCGTTGGGGATTGTGACTTGGTCCATCCCGTACGATTATTAAGTCGCATATTTTACTTGAAAACTATTTGATATTGTTATATTTTGGAAAATATTATTTTATTTGGGGCTAAATGCAGTGTCTGAGCCTTGTGCCGATTGCCTGGACCCTTAGGGGCTTTTACTATTGTTTTACCTCACTGTTTTGGTTTAATGTTTACACTCAGACATGCTATGTTCTTACGTTTTAATAACTCGGTTTTATTCACTCCTTTTGATTTCATAAATGATTTTGAGTCGAGTACTTGTTTTATTCTCAGCCCGAGGGACTTGAGTGAGATCTGATTGAGTGAGGTCGATGGCCTGTATTGTGAGGATATCATGGGATCGGGCTGCGCGCCGCAGCATGTGGTACTGATTTATGGTTATGAGGCCGAGGGCCTGATTTGTTACGCCACGAGGTGGATTGATATGAGGCTGAGAGCCTGTTTGATTATGCCACGAGATGACTTGTTATTGCGCTCGGGCCGTAAGGGGTCCCTCCCGGAGTCTGTACATCCCCAGTGAACGCGGGTACCTAGTGTGAGTGATGTGTTGTAGCCCGAGGGGCCGTTGTTGATTCATATTGAAGCCCGAGGGGCTGATTACGAGTGATTGTGAGCTAGCCCAAGGGGCTGGTTCTGTGATATTGTGCCCGAGGGGCTATTTACGTTTCTATCATTTTTACTCACTGTTTTATCACTCGTTTGAAACTATTGAAAGTTGTTTTTAAAAGGTTTTACCGAAACTGAGTATGATCTACGAAGTAAACAATTTCTGTACTGTTTTTGGAAATATACTGCTTTTGCTGTAGCGTTATGACGTGGCTTACGTGTTTTCTTACTGCTCAGCATCCATTTACTTTTATTACATACTGAGTTGGCGTACACACATTACTCCCTGCACCTTGTCCGCAGATTCTGGTAGTTCTGAACCCGGTAGCGGGTATTGATTGCTCAGTGGCAGAGTCATTGGAGTTAGCAAGGCAGCTGCCCGGCGTTCGCAGCACTGCTTTTCTTCCTTTTGTCTTCCTTAGACTGTATTTAGTACATTTTAGACTCCTTGCTGTATTCAAACCTTAGTAGATGCTCGTGACTTGTGACACCCCGATGTCGGGCTTGTGTATTTATTTCGCACTGTTCATTTAGACTTACATTATGAGATATCTGATTAGTCAAAGGCTAAAAGAAATTATTGTTATTGATTAAATGGTTAATTCGGAAGTTGTATCGGCTGGCCTAGTTTCACGATAGACGCCATCACTGTTAGCTTCAAGTTTTCACGTATTAATTTTGATGATAACAAACCAACATAATTATTAATCAAAGAACATTTACTTGTGGTAATCTTATTTTTTGTACAGGTTATTCAAGAAAGAAAATGCTGGTAAAGATCCAAACAAATATGGGAAAGAGAATATTATGGGAAAGTGAATATCAAATATTGAATGACTCACTACAATATCAGAAGAAGAATCTACAGGATATTATGGATTGAAAGTTTTTCAACATCTTGAAAGGAAAGTTGCTAGAATCATGGAGAAGATCTATTATTTTGTGAAAGAAAAATACTACAAGGAAAAGATACTACAAGACCAAGGAAGAATATATTTTCTATGGAAAGAAAATACATTATGGATATAGTACAATCTATACTATGGAAAGAGATTATTTTCCAAGATCAAGAAAGGAATATTTTTAATATAATAGGAGAAGAATATATTTTCTATGTAAAGTAAATATCTCTATTATGGAAGATTATTTTACAAGATCAAGAAAGGATTTCCAATGGGAGTTCAAAAATGCCATTATTATTTATGGGAAAATATTCTTACTACATTCCCCTTTGGTATGGAAAAATAAAATAATGTATGGAAATAAGTTTGAGTTCCATATAAAGAATGACTATTACTCTTCTGGAAATTCATCAAGGATATGGAAGGTTGAAGAAGACGCGCGTAGAGAACTATTGCTCTTATAGAAATTCATCAAGGCTATGGAAGGTTGAAGAAGATGCACGTGGAGATGGAGTTATGAAATGCAAAGTTGTGTAAAGAAGATCAACCAAGATATTGCTTGCAAATAAAGAGCAAATATTCTACTACCATAAAAGAAAAAGAATCCTCTACACAAGGATTCTCATGCTGGTACTCAATGAAGAATTTTCATATTCAAGAAAGGAAAGTAGAGACAATTAGGATCTGTCCAAGTACATAAAGTCAAACAAGGAAAGGAAATCAATATTGCAAAGATGCCCATATCCATCTTCAAAGAAGTGACAAGTCAACATACTATCCATATTCATACAAGTGCTGGAGCTGCAAATTATGGAAACAAATAAATGAGCAATGGTCAAATCCCCTCGGAATGTGCAATAGCCATAACAAGTTGAGAGGGCTATAAATATACTAGCTCGATGAAGGAAGAAAGTACGCAGCCTTCTATACAAATTGTCTATCCAACTACAAGTTCTTTATTCTACTCTTAACAACCATTGTAATTCACTTTAGTAGATTTACTGTGTACACAAAAGAGAGAAGAGAGACAGAAAAATATTGGAGAGGTAGTGTGTCCTAGAGGTTGTGTCATTGTTCGTTTCTTTGGTGAGCGAGTGAAAACCAAATAGTCATTGTTGGTGAGCGAGTGAAAACCAACCCTGTCAGCGTTGGTGGTGATCGTTGAAAATCACAAAGGCTGTACTCAATTCAATTTACGAAGAGCTCTAAAAGACAACACTCTTGCAACCCAAGAGGACTGGATTAGGATACCACATTGGTTCCGAACCAGTATAAAATTCCTGGTGTCATTTACTTTATCGCTCTTATATTATATTCTGTTCCTTTAATTTACTGTTTATTGCGATTAACACTTGTTTAAATCGAAAGGACTAACAGTTCTGTGCAGGCTGCCTCCGCATAAGTCAACTAGGTCTGAAGAGTAGTCGACTAGAAATTTAAAAAGGATACAATTCACCCCCCTCTTGTACTTTCAATCACGACTGGGTCGGTTTTAGGGTCGTGACAAAACCCTAGTCTTTCTCTTTGATAAGTATTCTTGAATAATCCTGAAGAGAGACTCACGGTGATTTGCAATTATTTTCACTTGATTTATGAGAATTTTTTGGGGGATCAAGATTAGCGCTCTTCTGAAATCACTTTGCTGCGTACTGAAATGACAAGGCGAAATGCCTATTTACTGTCGTTTTTTTCGAAAGAGTGCCCAACAACTTTATTTGGTTAGTTCCCAAAGTTCTTTTTATATACTAATTGATCAAAGATGATCCTTTTTGATTCCCAGCGGGGGCTTAAACTTTATTCAATTATCAATTAATTAATTAGGTAATATCCCGCTATCCGGTAATTAACCAATTACCCGCGTAATTAAGAATTGTCTCAAATTACTTAAAATTTTACTTATTTTTGATACACTTTATACGCCCTACTATTATCGTCATGTGGTACCATATAATATAAATACATATACTACTATTTAAAACATCCATGTAAAAACACATATATTTTCTCAACTTCTAATTTTTCTAATCTCATATAAAGAGTACAAATTTTTGTATGCTTAATTCTTAAAATGGTAAAAAGATAACCTTCTTTTCTTGTGAGAAAATAATTTCTATCTTTACAATAAAGAAAATCTCATAAACTTTCTCATATTATGTGTATAATTTAAAGCATACTCGAAAGTAGTAATATTAATAACTATATAAAATTATATTTTCTTTTCAAATTATTTTACAAAAATATCCCACTCAAAATATCATACACTGGTTGAATTCGTTATGTACATATCACACTCCCAAACAAGTGAGACTCTCTAAGAGTTAACCTACCATTTTTTGAAAGGAATTTTTACATTCCTATGCCACATAGGAAACCTTATTACCCTTAATGTTTAAGGATTGACTTAATTACACTTAGTATACCAAATTACCAATTCTATATCGTAGTGTATTTTAGCTTGTAGCTTGTAGCTTTGGTATAATTGCTTTAATAGCCAAACACGTAAATTTTTTTGTGATAAAAGATAGCAATGAGATTTGAACGCAAGATTATTCAAAAGTATGTTTTTAGCATGGAATATGAGTCAGAGTTATATGAATAAAATTAATTTAATGTTACACAATGTATTCTTTTCGTCCATTAATTCCTCTAACAAGTCCGACTATCTCCATTTCGTTGTTTATGTATTTTCCTCTTGTAATTAATTAGGAAAGCAAAGGTGGGAAAACGATATTTAGTGATTCAAATTCTAGAACAATTCACATATTCGTAGTCAAATTAGTACTTTCTTTTAATTTTCGTAAGTCTTAATTTTGGACTTACCGATAGAAAATGCACATCCGATTTTTATTCTCAACAATGGACATTTTCTTTCTCAATCATTTAATAAAGTTGTTACTCCTTCCTTTCTTATTATTTTTTTCCAAAGTAATTAATGAAGGCCAGAAATGACCATATTTCCAGCGAGACGAGCTGAGGATCGCAACAGCATATCTGGTGGTGTCGGTGTCGCAGCTGGTGATGGAGATAGTGCCATATCATCAGCTGGTGGAGAAGGCGGTGGTGGTGACGGCGATGGTGGTGGTGGAGGTGACGGCGATGGAGGTGGTGGAGAAGGTGATGGAGGTGGTGGAGAAGGTGGTGGTAGTGGCGACGGCTATTGCCGCTTAGGTGGAGGGCTACGAGAAGGGTTACTTTTAGGAGAATGTTTTGGAGATTTCCCAAAGGAAGGCCACTTAAACTTAAAACGCTGAAGAGTTGCATCAGGCAAACTTTCAGTGCCATGATCTCCATTAGTGAGCTCTGAAAATGAGCTAATATCAAAATATAATGGAGTTATTGAATCGATTGTAGCTTGTAGCTTAATTGGTAATTTTGACATTGGTATAATTTCTCATTCAATTGTAGCTTACTTGGTATTTTCGATATAATTGTGTTGTTTGCAGAAGATTTGTAGAAGTTTTAGTCGTTTTTGATTTGCGAAAACAGAAAACAAAACATCTACAATCAGAATACAAATAATCTACAATTTATCTACAAAATATCTATAAACTGGGTACATTGCATTTTTATATCGCAATTCCCATTCAATTGTAGTTTAATTGGGATTTTCGACATAATTACGTTTTTTTGCAGAAGATTTGTAGAAGTTTTAGCCGTTTTTTATTTGTGAAAACAGAAAATAAAGCATCTACAATCAGAATACAAATAATCTACAATTTATCTACAATTTCTGCAATATGTCTTCTTCTTCTTCTTCTTCTTCTTCTTCTTCTTCTTCTTCTTCTTCTTCTTCTTCTTCTTCTTCTTCTTCTTCTTCGAGTTTCAATCTGAAATTCAGTCAAAACCAAGTCTAATCTTCACCAGAACCCCTCAAAATTGAGATATAAACTACAAACCATATTCCCGATTATTTTTAACAACACACAATCCAAATAAATAATGATTTTTGAAAACCCAAATTTGAATTCAAAGCTTTCAAGCTTTTTAATGGCTGTCAATGGTGGAAAATATCTAGAAGAATATTTACTTCCATACTGTGACCAAATTGGGGTTGCAATCCTAGATGATGGAATGCAGGTCTGTAGCCAAAACTGCATTTTGAGTGTTAAGCACCTACTGACCGAACAGGAACCTTGTTGTTTATATTTAGTAAAACTAAATCATTCTATTCTTGGGTTAAATTGAGTTAAAAATGTTTCCCATGTATACCTCTCTGATTCTTTCCCCTTTATAATTATAACTATTTGATCTTCCAGACAATTCAAAATTGGATACCCTTTTTATTTCACCCGACTTTATATCCGACCAAAAAATGGCTTTGCTTCTGACTAGGATTTACTTAGGAGTATGATTGTGGGCTCCTAATAATTGGTATTTAATGAATGGTATATATTTTATAGAATAACTGTGAACATGGCGGGTAAATATGAAACTATGCACATTTTTTATAATAAGCTTTCATATACGGTATAGGACGGAAAAAGTCTCTATTTGAAAAATCAAACAAGAAAATGAAGTCAAGCTTCTCAAGCATTGCCTTAAAAATCTCTAGTCTGTCAATCCAACTTGTAACTAACGCTCCTTGTTCAATTATAATCTCAAAACACATAACATTAACTTCACGTGAGAACTTAAAACTTTTATATTAACTCTTTTAAAAACACATCAACGTTTAAAAAAATGCATATAATAAGTTCCAGTGTTAAGAAATTTAGCGCTCAAACTCACGGGATGTAACATCCTTCCCCCCTTTAGAATATTCGTCCTCGAATGTTAACTCTTAGAGATTTGCAAAATTTTCACTAGGGTCTCCTCTGTAATTTAAACTTAAAAACCAAACTATATCAGATGTCTTGACTATTCACAACCTTTTGTACTTGACTATCTCATATCTTCTTCACCTTTAACTTACTTACCTTTCAATCTCGCAACGTATCTTCTGTTTCTTTCATAGCCTCTCTTCCACATAAGTGGAAATTACGCCTTAAAGCTCTACTGTGATACATGCACCTCTGGTGCATACAAAATATGGCGAAAGCTTCATATTGACTTCTTACGACTCAGCTCTATGGCACAATCTGGGAACAAAAGAAGGGTAACATTTCCTAAATGCCCTATAGCCTCTCAATTATAAAGGTGGCACGCAACACTCCCATAAGTGAGACTCTACTAGGTACGGCTTTGTAGACTTCCCTAGGACACGACCCGCTCTGATATCACTTTGTCACGCCCCAAACTTGGGGAGGTGTGGCTGTCACCCGGTGCCGAGCTGGCCCGAGCGAGCCACTCTGTAACTCATGATCATTCGACCAAGACTAGCACATAAATAGGCCGAGTTAGTTGGGCTCATTCATTTTGTAACTATCATGGGCCAACATGGCCACAACCCATAATGTACAACTGTAAGTGGGCCAACACTGTATCAATGAACCATCGTTCTTAAAACATTAATACATATAGGCCGTCAAGGCCTCTAACATATTGTACCAAATGCCTCTATCTACAAAGCCTCTAAGATTATTTGACATCGAATGGGACAGGGTACCGGCCTACCCATATGTCTGTAGCAAAATTCTGACACGATGACTCATAAACTCGGCTTCACTCCGAATGAGGTGGAGTCTTACTGATCCCTCGCCAAATGCTGACCTTGTCTACTATGAGGCTCGTCAAAATGATTGTCTATACCTGCAGGCATGAATGCAGGGTCCCAACAAAAGGAAGTTAGTACGAATAATGTACTGAGCATGTAATGCAGAACTGAAGCATAACAATAAGTCAACATTAATTAAAGACATATAAGAATCAACCTGAATCTCTGAAGTGCCACCGTATATGCATACTTATTATACTCATATATAATGCTTCTCTTTGAGACTATTTCTATTATCCATATCGTATGGTGCATGACTGCCCAACTAATCAGTGGTACTGCCCGACCGGCCGTAGTGCGGTGGTAAATGCATGACTGCCGGACCGGCCATAGCTCGGTGGTAAATATGTAACTGCCCAACCGGCCGTAGCTCAGTGGTAAATGCATGACTGCCTGACCGGCCGTAGCTCGGTGGTAAATGCATGACTGCCCAACCGATGGTAAATAATGATACATAACTGCGCAACCGGTGGTAACTGCCTCAAGGACCTCAAGGGTCTTGAAATCAGCCTGGAATAAGCGTTCAATCTCACATTGCAGAATATCTCCAGAACTCCAAAGCTAAGCCCTCCAATAGACAATCCTAAATTTTGCAAACTAAGGATATATAGCCCTTTTTTTTTTTTTTATAGATAATTAACTCGGGGAGATATATCTTCTTTCCTTAAGTCAATTGCATATGAAAGTCACTGAAAGGCAAAATAGTCTTGCAAGAACGTATTACTAGCTGAAACTATCTTTGGAAACCTACAGATAAACAATAATAGCTGAAGACTATTCTTCTTGTGGACATAGTATAGCAGTAGACAAACACTTTCTTGTATTTTAACATCTTCTGTTATAACAAATTAGTTGTGATTGTGGGTGCATACGTCACTTATATTATGAACATTAATATCTTTATCATATACCTCAATAGGGAACTAGATACGTATTTAGACATGCTTGAATATTACTTCCGCAACACAGGGAGTCCCTATCTTATCCATTATTCGTATTCTGTCTACTTTCTATTTTAGACCGTTGTGTAACAGTACTGCATATATTTGTAGATGCTCATGAACTTGCGACATTGGGGTTTGGGATATCCTAGTAGATATTTATGATTTGGCTTAATATTGCCACCTTTTATTTTATGTTTCACTAATATCGTAAGTATCTATGATTTTTAATGCATTAATTTCTTTATTTAATAAAATTCATGATTTAAAAAATAATTAAATTAATGATTAAGTGAACAGTTCACCATTGGCTTGTCTAATGGCGACATTGGGCGTCATCACGGCCTATAATAATAATAATAATAATAATAATAATAATAATAATAATAATAATAATAATAATAATAATAATAATTGTAGTAGTAGTAGTAGTAATAGTAGTAGTTGTAGTAATAATAGATATAGATTCGTGGATAGTGAAAGAGCTCCATAGGTTTTTCAGTGATGTCCTAACTTTCAGCGTTTACAGTACTCTCCTAACGTGTATTTTTTGAACCTTTCCTTTTTTTTAATTTTCAAATATTATACATAAAGATACCATTATAAATTAAATTTTCGTTATGCTCTAGGATCAAAATAACACTTTTGAACTAATCGAAGGTTAAATTTTTTCTTTGTCAAATAAAGCTGGGACTAGAACTAGAATTAAATAACAGCACAGAGACGATATATGGTTTCGGGAAGGAGTCCTTTTTGTTTTCACGCAAGGAACGCAGTCACTCATATTTAAGTATAACCCTAGAGGTTTCAGTAGCACAAATTCAACGCCAGTTCCTCATCATCACATGGCAATAAATATACCTGACGATGTCACCATAAGTATTCTCTCATACTTGCCAGCAAATTCCCTCTTGCGATTCAAGTGTGTTTCTAAGCCATGGCTTTCTTGGATTTCAGATCCCAAATTCGAGTTGTCGAATCAACAACGACGACGACGAGCTGTTGCGCTTTCCTACGGAAAAGATATACCCTCCTTCGACTCCCTAAGCCAAGAAATCTTCCTCACAGATCTCATATATCCAGTCAGTAAAAGACCAGTCTACAGACATGGTAAGTCTATTAAACGCTTTACATTGGGATGTAATTTGTTGGGTTCTTTTCATGGTCTCCTTCTGATAAACGTGGAAGAGCATATATTCTTGTGGAATCCTACCACAAGATTTTGCACCAAGGTACTTGAGCTCGATGAATTAACAAGGGAGGGCAATATTGGGGGACTTTGTTTCGACTCCTCTAACAATGACTACAAGGCACTACTTTTTATATGCTCAGTTTATTTCCGCAGGTGCGGGACCGCAGATGCGGTCCTCAAACCGCAGAAGCGGAAATCGCTGGGCAGTGAACTCTTTTAATTCGAACTCAAGTACATTTATTTCACATTATTCTCCACACTTGGGCGAAATTGGGGCTTCCAAAGAGAGGGTTTTCACATATCATCACAAGGTAAGTAATTTCCACTCCCCCTTAGCTTAAATACATGAACATTAGATAGACTAAACACTAGAAATTAAGTAAAAATTAAGGGTTAGCACTAAACCTAGGGTTTTAATAAAACTAAGATTTAATCTTGTAATTTACTATGTAATGAACTAGAAATCATATATTATCGATCCTTGGGGCATAGAGAACAATTTCCTTCGAAAAATCTCGGAATCCGGGCACGTGGGCCCGGGGTCGGAATTTAGGAAACTTGTGTTTATGGTTGGGGAATTTCTTAAATAGCTAGGATTCGATCTTGTGAGGTTATATTAATTAGTTCTTACTTCGTTTAAATAGTTTGGGATTGTCCGGCTTCGAATTAAGGACTTGGACTCGTTCTTGGAAATTGGAAGTGCACTTTGGAGCGAGGTGAGTCTCCTTTCTAACCTTGTAAGAGGGAATTGTCCCCTTAGGTGAGTTAATTGGTTATGTGTTCCTATTTGTGGGGGCTACGTATGCACGAGGTGACGAGAGTCCGTGCCTAGCTACTATTATGCTATTGTCCGGTAGTCTAGGACCCAAAAACATGCTATACTTAGAATATTTGTAATCCTATGGACTTTTGAATTCTTAAATTAAAGTGAATTAGTGAATAAATTTCTAAGAGGATTTAAACTTCATTTTCTTAAATTGTTAGAAGAGGATTGGCCTTTATTTGAATAATTACTCCCCGATAAATTCTTAATCTGCTATTTGAGCATGTTTTTACGTGTACCTGTGTCGCATGCATGATTCGCGAGCAGGGTGGTTGTTTATTTAAATTTTACCGCGTCGCACGTGTGATTCGCGAGCGGGGTAATAGATACATCTATGGTTCGAGCCGTTCGACCCTCGGCAGTGCACATTTACTTTTCTGTTGGATCGGGCCGTACGTTCCTTGGTGGTTATTTGCGCATGAGTTATCTAGCTTTCCACCTGTGGTTCCAACTTTAGAATTGTTTGAATATTTATATATGAATGAACACTCTTTATGGAAGGTCAAAGGAAGGATTTCTATTTCATACTTGGAAATTTTATGACTTGAGTTATACCTGCTTATTATGAATTAGTCTCGTTATTACTTGACCTTAGTAAGTATCAAGTCGACCTCTCGTCTCTACTTCTTCGATATTAGACGGGATACCTACTGGGTACATGTTTTTTATGTACTCATGCTACGCTTCTGTACTTAAATGTACAGGATCTGAGGCAGGTGGATCTGGATACTATTCTGGTGCGCATCCTTGGGACTTCTACGGTGAGCTGCTTCTCTTTCATGCCGATCCGCAGCCGAAGAAGTCTTTCCTTGTACTTTTGTTTCTGTCTATCCTGATTCAGACAGTAGGACAGTATATTATTCTTTTGTGTATATTCTACTAGTCGCCCGTAGCTTGTGACACCAGGTTCTGGCACACACATTAGTAGACATTTTTTTTGGGTTGTATAACCATTATGCTACATTATTGGTCATATCTGGTCTTAAATTAAATTTGAAAATCCGTTATACATAGTTTTGGGTAAGAGTAAAAATGAGAACTCGATTATATTTCCGCGTTGGCTGGCCTGACAATGGTGTTGGGCGCCATCATGACCTACTATGGAAAATGGTTCGTGACACCTGCGGACGCCTGCAAGGCTACCTCAGTGTCTCGCTGGTCGAATTGCTAACACTCGTGCTAGTGCTGCTGCTGCTGTCCGAAACCTGTATCTGTGCAAAAGAGCAAAGAGTGTAGTATCAGCACAACCGACCCCATGTGCTGGTAAGTGTCAGGCCTACCCCGGCGAAGTAGTGACGAGGCTATGACCAGACACTCAAATAAATCCTGTGCAGTTCAAATATATACATATACATACAACAAGGAGATACATGAAAAACAACCAGTAAATGTGGGAAGGGGACATGCTTAAGGGGTAGCAGATATAAACAGGATATCAGGAATAATGAAGAAACAATCTACAGTTTAATTTCTAACACGGAAATAAGAAATAAAGACAACTTTCATATTCAGCTCATCTTGTTGCAGGCGTGCAACCCGATCCCATTTCTCATATCTCGTGGTAGGCGTACCACCCGCTCCCATTTCATATCACTCGTGGTAGGCGTACCACCCGCTCCCATTTCAATATCACTTGTGGTAGGCGTACCACTCGCTCCCATTTCAATATCACTTGTGGCATGCGTACCACTCGCTCCCATTTCAATATATCAAACAAGGCACGGCCTCACTCTTCGTGCTTTTACTCTCTTCCTCACCCAATCAACAATCGCAGTTATGGGGCAAGGGAATAAACTGGAAAAATATTAATAGGGGGTCCAACAAGGACTCAATAATATGATAAAATTTCCAGCAAGGAATATGTCAACAATTCCATAATATTTTTGGCGAGGGAATAATTCAATGATTCTTCCTCTTTCTTTCATTCTTACTTAGTAGTTCATTTATAATTCGAGCCAACGCTCCTCAAACATTTAACATCACAATTTCCTTCACATACTTTTCACAATGTATATAAATCACCATTTAGACATGGAAGATATAGCAAAATTCAAATATTTACAATATAAAGACTCACGGTCATACTAGACACCAATGTATAGATACTCGTCACCATGCCTATACATCGTACTCCACAATTAGCACATAGCAAATAAGACTCAACTCCTATTCCCTCAAGCTAAGGTAGATCAAACACTTACCTCGAAGTTCTATAGCCAACTCAATCCTTAAGCACCGCTTTTCATTTTAAATTTGGTTCCAATCCAATCGTATCTATACACAATTGATTTAATATCATCAATAATACTAAACAATCCAATCCAAATGCCTAAATATATTTTCCTAAACATTCTGCCCAAAATTATAAAAATCGACCCCGGGCCCGCTTGGTCAAAACACGAGGTTCGAACCAAAATAAATTCACCCATTCCCCCACGAGCCCGAATATATAATTTGCTTTCAAGTTCGACCCCAAAACGAGGTCTAATTCACGAAATATATGAAAACCCTAACTCTACCCAATTCTCTAATTTCCTCCATGAAAATCAGTGATTTTAAGTTGGAAAACATGTTAAATGATGTTAATGATTGAAAGAAACAAGTAAAAATCGACTTACAATTGATTTGGGATGAAACTTGTTCTTGAAAAATCGCCTAAGGGGTTGTATTTTGAAAGTGGGGTGAAAAATGACTTGAAATTCGACTAAATATGAAAATGCTGAGTCTCTGATGTGGGAATTGCGAACAGGGGTTCGCAATTGCGAACCCCGACCTGCTGGAATTGCAAACAATTGTTCGCATTTGCGAACCATGGGAACAACCGGGGACTTCGCATTTGCGAACAGAAATGTCGCATTTGCGAAAGTCCAGCTTTCGCATTTGCGATACAGTGATCGCATTTGCGATCCCTGAGCAAGGTGACTGCCTTCGCATTTGCGAAGGTTTCTTTGCATTTGCGAGCTCGCATTTGCAAGCATGCGAAGCCTGCAGGTCAGAAATACCAGAAAATTTTCAAAGTTCAAAATGCATTCCTACGCCTATCCAGAACTCACCCGAGCCCTTGGAGCTCCAAACCAAATATGAACACAACCTCAAAAACATCCTACGGACTTACTCGCGCGATCAAATCGCCAAAATAACATCATATACATTGAATTTAGCCTAAAATTCATAATTTCTTCCAAGTTTTCATAAAACATCAAATTTCCAAATTAAGTCCGAAACACGTCAAACGACGTCCGTTTTCAACCAAACTTTACAGGAAGCGCTTAAACCACATATAAGACCTGTACCGGGCGCCGGAACCAAAATACAAACGCGATACCATCACTTTTTAATCAAATTTCATTTTCATTTTCCTTAAATATTTTCAGAAAATAATTTTACTCAAAAATTCATTTCTTGAGCCTGGGACCTCGGAATTCGATTCCGGGCATACGTCCACATCCCATATTTTCCTACGGACCTTTCGAAACTGTAAATTCACGGGTCCGAGCCCGTTCACCCAAAATTTTGACCGAAGTCAAATTTATTCATTTTAATATCAAAACTTAGCAAATTTTCACAGAATTTCATATTTGAGCTTCCAGCTACGCGTACGGATTGCGCAAGCAAATTGAGGCGACTATAAATGAGGTTTTTAAGGCCTCGGAAGCTCGTAAATGGATAAAAAAACAGTAATGACCCTTTGGGTCGTGACAATATTAAAATTAAAAATTTGATACTCAAAAAATTAGATACAAATTACAGTAAGTTGCAATTATTTTTATGTTAATATGATTAAAAAATACGTTTTAAGATATTTAAGTTCATAGTTTGGAATTCGAGAAGTCGAAAGTCACCTTTGGCACGGAGAGAACACGAAGTAGGGGTGTTCAACCCGAACCAGAAAATCACACCAAACCGAAAAGTCAAACCAAATCGATTTAAAAATTCGACTAGGTTTGGTTTGATTTGGTTTGATATTGAGTAAAGAACCCCGAGTCAAACCAACATATAAATATATAATTTTTTATGTATACTTTTAAGACTTTATATAGAATTTTGTTTAAAAAACTAAATATTTGGGATCCTCTCATGGAGTGTAATATTTAATAGAACTATGAAGTGCGTCCATTTCAATTTACTTTAAATAATGGATTGTATCACTTTCTTATTTAGTGTTATTGAAATGCGTCAGTTATCTCTTAGTTCTTTTCATATTCATATGTCAAGATTTCTTATATCTTTTTTCGAATTTAAAGTGGCATTCCGATATTTTAAAATTACATAGAACATATCATTATTTAGGTATAATATTAATTTTTATGTTTAATTATTAAATTCGGTTAACCTTGAAAGTGCATATCAACGAAAAATTATTATTAGACGACTAAGAATAAACTATTATATGTTACTAAAAAATATTCTCTCATAAGAATACTTTAATAGATCATATATTTGTTAATTTTCTTTTAATTTTTAATAATCATAAATTCACTTATCAATACTTTATCTATAATTTTAATAAAGTAATACTGAAATAATATTTATGTAATAAAAAAAACCCAAAAAACCCAACAAACCCTACAAAACCGAATCAATCCAAACCGATATAGTTGACTTGGTTTGATTTTAATAAAACCCGAACCAACCCGGTCCATGTACACCCCTAACACGAAGTTAGACATTGATCACAATCAGTGAAGTCAGATTCTCCAAAAGTTATGTATTTTTTAAGATCCGACCCGAGTATCTTTGAAAAATTCGAGGAGTAAAAGAAATAAAAGATATACCCAAGTTCGTGAGGGTAGCGTGAACCGTGTAACTTTATCCAAAAGTTTGTTTACAAGAGAAGAACCTATGTAACCTGCACCTCCTGTAACACAGACCTTACAGTTGCTTTTCTTCTCCATTTTTGCTTCACCTTTTATTTGCTTTTTTGAAATCAAAATATGCGAGCACTTGAGGTGCAAAAGAGGCACACTCCAATTAAAAGTCTTTCTAAGTGGTAAAGTTTCAATGGAACATGAACAGAAGTACAATTATTGTGGGAGACTTCTTCTAAATTTTTTCCCTTTAAATACTCTTTTTTCTACAATGAAGCATACACATAGTAATAAGCAGAGACTAGAATTGAACATAGATTCTCATGGCAATGATATGTTAATATTGATAATGTAAGTAGTGTTAGGATTGAGCATCGGAATTCAACTTTCACAAATTAGTTATTTATAATGCTGGTTCATTGAGTCGATATGCAACCTGAAGATATGACATTGTTTCTTACTCTTTGCTTATCATTTCTTAATAATTTTTCAAAAAATTAATTTGAAATTCTTTCAAAAATAGTTGACTTAAGAATCTCGTTCAACGCACAAACGTAAAAACTAGTACTATATTAAAAGCATGAAGCCCTTTAGCGAAATGTCGTTTGCCTTTTTTACCCTTTAAAATAGGCTTTACATTTGATAAAAGTGTAATTTAACTGTTTCCCTAATATTCAAATTTTCAAAAGAGGTTTAAACTGAGCTAAGATATTTCTAAAGATTTCACAGCTTCACTACTTTTCTCGAAGAGTTCTACACTGCTTCTATACAGCATGTTAGTTGCTTTACGTGATTTCTTGCTGCTCAGTTGTTATTTACCTTTATTACTCACTGAGTTGGAGTACTCACTTTACTCCCTGCACCTTGTGTGCAGATGCAGGTATTTATACACCCGGTAGTGCGTTTTGGGCTGTTCAGAGGCAGTGTTATCAGAGTTTTAGCGAGGTGGCTGCCAGCGTTCGCAGCACCGCTTTTCCCCCTTCTGTTCATTATTCCTGTTCTAAATATTTTAAACTTTGTGGTTGTATATACACTCTAATAGATGCTCGTGACTTGTGACACCTCTGTATCGGGCTGTGTTTGGGTTGTATTCCGCACTTTATAAGAAATCTTTTGCTTAATTTGTGGTTATTTAATCATGCTAAAACTGTTTATTAATATTAATTATCCTGAAAAGGCAAAATGGGTTAGTTGGCTGGCCTAATCTTCACGAGAGGTGCCATCACGATCGGATCGGGGTTTGGGTCGTGACAATCTAATGATGTGAAAATTTCTGAGTTTTGGGAAGTGGGCTCGGGGCTCGGGTTTTGCTAATTTCGGGAATTTTGATAATTTTCGATTGCTTTCGATTGGGTTTTGTTCCCTTAGCATATTGTGACGTATTCGTTGTGGTTTTGGTCAGATTCGACGCGCGAGGAGGCCGATTTGAGAGGCAAGGGCATAGCGAGCTAGAGTTTTGGCCGGTTTGAGGTGAGTAATGAATGTAAATGATGTCCTGAGGGTTTGAAACCCCGGATTTGCACATTGTAGTGCCATATTGAGGTGAGATACGCGCTTGATGATGAGCGTGGGGTCGTTTACTATTGGGGATTGTGACTTGGTCCGTCTCGATTGATGATTTTACCGCGTATTTGATTGAAACTTATTTGATATCATCATTATTTGGATTAATTGTCATGTTTGGGCTTCGTGCCAACTATTTGGACCCTTCGGGGGTTGTTATTACTGTTTCCTCACTATTTTTACATATTTCTTGAACTCAGTCCTATGTTTAAAACTGTTTTGCAAACTCAACCACTTTTACTCAGATTTGAAACTTAATGACATTTCTAATGATGCTTTGGGCTGAGAACTACTATTTTATTTTTGCCCGAGGGGCTTATATGATTCTGGACTGAGTATGGGATCGGGCTGCACGCCGCAGCGGATACTAGAGAGTACCGTACTACGTGTTGCATTTCTTTACTTGACTGTCATTTATTTGCTTATCTGTTGTAGCATTTCCATAATTCATTTTCACCGGTTTACTTATTTCATACTACTTGGTTCAAACTGTTGTATTATAGATTACAATATGTCTATCCATGATTTCTTATTCTCAGCCTTTATTTATGTTTATTACTCACTGGGTCGGAGTACTTACTCCCTGCACCTTGCGTGCAGATCCAGGTGCATCTGAGACTGTTGAGGACTTCCAGCTGGGCAGCACATATCTGGGAGCATCAAGGTAGCTGCTTGATGTACGCAGCCCTGATCTTCCCCTTTTTCTTATTGTTTCCTTCCGTACTTCTTAGAATGATAGTAATAGGTTGATACTCATGTATTAGAGGCTCAGACTTGTGACACCGGATTCATCAGGCTATATTGTAGGATTATTATTTGAGATTCTGCATGTTTTAACTCTTAAATTCAAACTTCTAGTATTGTGACTTAGTAATTCATCTTATTAATTAATCATGAACTGTATAGAAATGGTTAAGGTTGATAATTGGTCGGGCTTGCCTAGCAGTGTGTTGGGCGCCATCACGACCGGGGTTGGGGTCGTGACATCAAACAACTCTTCAATGATTTTAATAATGTGTCATAAGAAAGAGAGCCCCAGTTGAAAGAAGAGCAGAGTTCATCATCGTCTACAATTTTCATTATCTGCTCGGACACATTCCTATTCTTCCGCTTGCCCATCAAAACAGATTCAACAAAATAAATTGTTGCCAACTTCACAGCATCATCATCGCTGCCTACAAATGATGCAATTGTACCATGTGGGTGACTAGAAATAAAATTAAACAAATCACCCAACTCAACTCTATCCTTTCCGGGGAAATAGACTTTCGAAAGCCTATTCTCTTTTTCATGTAAACCTTTGATGTCCGGTGAGGAATAACACTTCAACCCAGTAATTATATGAAATACATCACGTGTAAACTTAACTTCACGGTCAAAAACCTTGAATGTCATCGAATCAGGGTCATTATTTACAATTTCTGAAAGCAATACACAATGAATAAGTTTACCACAAAACTTCACACTTTGTAGTCGGAAAAAGTTGCCGAAAATACCATCCCTCAACTTCTTCCACTGCCTGTTTGACAAAAAACTTTTGATTGTTTCCTTATACTGTAAATCTCCTTTCCAATACACCATAAAATTATGACAAACATCAAACTTGAACACACGGTCTCCTTCCATTATCACACTACAAATAAGGAAAAAGAAAATAAAGATTAGGACTTACAGTTAGTTGGAGGGACTTGATCCTTAACTTCAAGTTTCAAGTAAAAAAGTTAAGGACAAGCAGTCCTTAACTTAAAGTTTAAAGTTGAAATGTTAAGGACAATAGGTCCTGAACTTCAAATTTGTAGCTCAAAAGTTAAGGACACTTGATCCTTAACTTCAAGTTTCAAGTTAAAAAGTTAAGGACAGACAGTCCTTAACTTTGAATTCCAAGTTCAAAAGTTAAGGACACTTAGTCCTTAACTTAGAGTTACAAGTTAAAGAGGTAAGAATAGGCAGTCCTTAACTTATAGTTTCAAGTTCAAAAGTTAAGGACACTTGGTCCTGAACTTCAACTTTCAAGTTCCAAATTTAAGGACACTTAGTCCTTAACTTCAAGTTTCAAGTTCAAAAGTTAAGGACACTCAGTCCTTAACTTTGAGTTCCAAGTTCAAAAGTTAAGGACACTTAGTCCTTAACTTAGAGTTACAAGTTAAAGAGGTAAGAATAGGCAGTCCTTAACTTATAGTTTCAAGTTCAAAAGTTAAGGACACTTGGTCCTTAACTTCAAGTTTCAAGTTTAAAAGTTAAGGACAGGCAGTCCTTAACTTATAGTTTCAAGTTGAAAAGTTAAGGACACTTGGTCCTGAACTCCAACTTTTAAGTTCCAAAGTTAAGGACACTTGGTCCTTAACTTCAAGTTTCAAGTTCAAAAGTTAAGGACACTCAGTCCTTAAATTTGAGTTCCAACTTCAAAAGTTAATGTCGTTTGGTCCTTATCTTTAATGAACACAGTTAACTAAAAATTCATAAACACAGTAAGCTTATGAATTTCTACGACTATTTTTATGAAATGCCCTTACATAATCAAATATATTGAATCAACCACAAACACACTTCACATTTCAACACCAAAAATTTTTGAATAACAGCATCACAAAAATACGCTACTTCTCCGACACTTAATCAACTTATAATGAACATTTTTGAAATTTCACACATACTTCACATGGCGTTGATCGCGATTACACATATAGAAAAACAAAAATGCATAAAACAAAAAAAATTACCAGTTTGATCGTTCGACAGAGAAGATGACAGAGAAGATGAAGAAGGAGAAAGATTAACTGTAGCTCGTTTGCATGCGAGGATGATACAGATGCTGAGAACACACGAAACTTGCCCTGAAATATTCGCTCTCAAATTTTCCCTCTTCTGAATGAAAAAAACAAGGGTTTGGGAATATAAGCATTGAAGAAAGGGTATTTCACGATCCCAAAACGTCCCGGTCGTGATGGCGCCTCTCCTGAAGACAAGGCCAGCCAACACAACACTCACATTAACCCCTTAAGCATTAAGAGTCATTTTTAAGCCTTTAATTAAATGACGTTTCATAATGAAATTCTGAATTAACAGTGCGGAATAAAATATAAGCCCGACATCGGGGTGTCACTAGTCATGAGCAACTATCAAGGTCTAAATAACAAAAGTCTAGAAATGCACTGACTATAGAAATAAAAATGAGAGGAAGGAAGCAGTGCTGCGAACGTCGTGCAGCCACCTTGCTATCTCTAATGACTCCGCGTCTGAGCAATCAACACCCGCTACTGGATTCCGATGTACCTGAATCTGCACACGAGGTGCAGGGATTAATGTGAGTACTCCAACCCAGTAAGTAATAAGAGTAAATAAAGGCTGAGCAGTAGGAAACAATGAATCCACATTCACATTAGGCTCAATAAACACAACAGGCTTTCAAATCATAATACGAGCCAATCTTCCCTTTTAAAATCCAGCTTTTAGTAAAAATCATTTTTGAAATACTTTCCCAGCAGTTTCAGTAGGGGTTCAACACCATTTAAAATAATAATAGAGATTAAAGCCATAATCGGCCCAACAGCCCCTCGGGCAAAACAGTAATCATAAACCCTTCATAACTTGAAAATTTCGGTGGAAATAGCCAATGCCAAATCAATGATTAATTTTTGAACATCTCATAAACCCCGCTTTAAATAAAAGTTGTTTTAAAAACATTTGTTCAACTTTTCGACAGAGGCTCAATATAAAGATGAGTGAAAACAGTCAATAAATCAACATATTCGATAGAAACTCACTTTAAAGGGGGGTGAAATCAATAAGTTCATAAACAGGCCTCTCAGGCAAAGCATCACTCATATGCATGTATATATCTATCGCCGCTCGGTCTAGCCTCTCTGTCACTCGTGACTCAACTCTTACCAACTAGTACTCGTACTCAGCATTCACGCTCAATAGGTACCATATAGTAACCGCTGCGGCGCGCAGCCCGATCCATATAACTCGTCGACGACACTCACTGGGGGTGTGCAGACTGCGGAGGGGCTCCTACAGCCCAAGCGCTATATCGCTGCGGCGTGCAGCCCGATCCATATAAGTATCGTTGTGCTGTGCAGCCCGATCCATATATATATATGTATATATTGATGCAGCGTGCAGCCCGATATCGCTGCGGCGTGCAGCCCGATCCATATAAGTATCGCTGCGCTGTGCAGCCCGATCTATATATATATATATATATATATATATATATATATATATATATATATATATATATATATATATATTGATGCGGCGTGCAGCCCGATCCATAGATGTATAATCCTCACAACTAGGCCCTCGGCCTCTCTCAGTCATTAACCTCACCATCAAACTCTCAGTCTATCTCAGTCATCAATCTCACAATCAGACCCTCAGTCTATCTCATTCATCAATCTCACGATCCCTCAGACCATTAGTAAAACAGGGAACTCAGCCGAAAATAGTTTCCACATTTTTAAGAATATAGTGATAAAGCCAGATTTGAGTAATAAACAGGTAAAACATGACAGAGGATATGCTTTCAAACAAATAGAGCGAGGAAAGATAGTAAAAAAGCCCCTAAGGGTCCCAACAAGTCGGCACAAGGCCCCAAACATGGCAGCATACAGCCTAAAATATAATAACATCAAACAATTAACTATCAAATACGCATTTAAAATAATCGTTCGGGATGGACTAGGTCACAATCCTTAGCGGTGCTCTACCCCACGCTCGTCATCTAGCGTGCAAGTCACCTCGAAGTAACACAACGATGTGTAATCCCGGGTTTCAAACCCTCAGGACAGTATTTACAATCATTACTTACCTCGAACCGGCGAAAACTCTAGCTCGCGATGCCTTAGCCCCTCGAATCGGCCTCTACGCATGTCGAATCTATCCACAAACAGAGCGAATACATTACAATATGCTAAGGGAACAAAGCCCAAGTGAAAACAATCAATAACGGGCAAAAATCCTGAATTTACCAAAACCCGAGCCCCGGGCCCACTTCTCGAAACTTAGAAATTTTCATATCATTAGATTCCTTATCTTACCACGAGTTCATACATATCAAAAGTTCTCAAATCCGACCCCAATTGGCCTTTGAAATCTCAAATCAAAAGTCAAATTTCTCAAGCCCTAGTTCTTCAATTTTAGGCTTAGTTCCCATGAATTTCTAGGTGGATTTCACAATGAAATCGAGTTTTAAGACCAAGATTCTTACCTAAAGTCGATTCCTCTTGAATACCTCTTTCATTTCCTCCAAAAATCTCCAAAAACGAGCAGCCATGGGTAAAAATAGACCCAAAATCGCGGACAAGGTGACTTAAAAACATTCTACCCAGCACTCAAAAATCCTTCTTCACGAACGCGGTCCATCTCTCGCGAACGCGTAGCACAAAATTACGCTTACCATCTTTTACCTTACGCGGATGCGACATTCCAGTCGCAAACGCACTGCTTCCACAGTTTGAACTTCGCGAACGCGATGAACATTTGACCATCAGCTCCAGAACCTCTTTCGTGATCGCGTACCCACACTCGCAAATGCGATGCAGCCTCTCTCAAACCTTCGCGAATGCGGAATTGAACCTCGCAAACGCGATGCTCACGAACCCAGGTCCTTCGCGAACGCGGGATCCCCTTCGCGAACGCGAAGGCTAAAAATGCCTGCAACTGACCTGCAATTTTCTGAAGTTCTCAAAACATGCAATTGATCTGCTTAGCCTCCCGAAACACACCTGAGGCCCTCGGGACCTCAACCAAACCTACCAACATAACCCATAACATCATTCAAACTTGTTCCAATCGTCAAAACACCTAAAACAACATCAAATTACTCAAAACTCATCGAATTCAAGCCTAAGTTTCCAAAAACTTCCGAAATACACTTTCGATCAAAAACCCGACCAAACGACGTCCGAATGACCTGAAATTTTACACACACATCACAAATGACATAACGAAGCTACAGAAACTCTCGGAATTCCATCCCGACCCTCAGATCAAAATCTCGCCTATCAACCGGAATTCGCCAAAATACTAACCTTGCCAATTCAAGCCAAATCCTTCCATGGACTTCCAAAAAATACATTCCGATCACGCTCCTAGGTCATAAATCACCTAAAGGAGCTATCCAAATCATAATAATTCCGATCCGAGCTCATATACAAATAAGTCAACTCTTGGTCAAACCTTTCAAATTCAAAGCTTTCAACTGAGACTGTTCTTTCAATTTCATTCTGATTTTCCTGAAAACCAAAACCAACGATATACATCAGTCATAATGCATTACACGGGGCAAGTCATGCCTAAGAACTGGCGATCAAAGTGCAAAAGCTCAAAACGACCGGTTGGGTCGTTACATCCTTCCCCACTTAAACACATATTCGTCCTCGAACGTACCCAGAGTTGTTCTAAAAGCCAACCAATAGCTGAATAACCTTACCATGCATATACGCGGAGGTGATCCCATGTCACCCTATCTCATATAGGTCCGATAACGCGACGTAACTGAAATTTCAAAATCCATCCTAGTCCATAAACCATAGAACCACATTTCTGCTTCTAAAATCCTCAATGCTTTCAGAATCTCACATTTATACTGTGAATAAGTCCAAACAAGCTGTAACAACCCCTATCTGCGATCTCAGGCACAATTACATGTTATACCACATCAATAGAGGCCTAAGCCACAACTAGCATAATACGTGCACCAATAAGCAACAGGCCGAACATACTCAAATCATGAAAATGACTCAAACGAAAGAGCTATCCCTCAAGCTGTGATGACCCGGCCAGTCGTCTCATGAGTTACCGCTCTGTTTCCCCCATTTTCTACTTCTTTATGCTTCATTATCCGGGTCTTATGTGATCGATTTGGTTTGGAGTGGTTTTGGCAGGAAATGAGACACTTAGTCTCTTTAAGGAAGGCTTAGTTTGGAAAAGTCAACCGGATGTTGACGTATGTGTTAGAGGGCTCGGATGTGATTTCCGATGGTTCACTTAGCTTTGGGGGATGATTTGTGACTTAGGAGTGTGATCGGAAGTGGTTTTGGAGGTTC
This sequence comes from Nicotiana attenuata, assembly GCF_001879085.1. Classification (NCBI taxonomy): domain Eukaryota; kingdom Viridiplantae; phylum Streptophyta; class Magnoliopsida; order Solanales; family Solanaceae; genus Nicotiana; species Nicotiana attenuata. Next base: position 225,160 of record NW_017670754.1, read on the forward strand.
GGTGTAGAATTAGGCTCGAATTGGCGAAGTTAGTATTTTGGCGATTTCCGGTTGATAGGTGAGATTTTGATCCGAGGGTCAAATGTAATTTCGAGAGTTTCTGTAGCTTGATTATGTGATTCGGGATGTGTGTGTAAAATTTCAGGTCATTCGGAGGTGATTTGATTGGGTTTTTTATCAAAAGCGTGTTTCGGAAGTTTTTAGGCTTGAATTTGATGTAATTTGATGTTGTTTGAGGTGTTTTGATGATTGGAACAAGTTGGGATGATGTTTTGGGATGTTTTGGTGCTTTTGGGTGAGGTCCCAGGGGCCTCGGGGTGATTTTGGATGGCTAACAGGAAGTTTTGGACTTGGAGAAAAATGCAGAAATTGCAGCAGCAGTGCAGGCCTAAATTGGCCTTCGCGTTCGCGAGCCTGGGGCCGCGTTCGCATAGCAGGACCTTGGATGGCCAGGCCTTTACTCTTCGCGTTCGTGTAAGGGCGATCGCGTTCGCGGAGGGTGATATCCTTCTGCTTCGCGTTCGTGGGGATTCATTCGCGTTCGCATAAGAGGTGTTGAGGATCCGTATATTTTTGTTCTTCGCGTTCAAGGCATAGAGCTCGCGTTCGCGTAGTTGAGGCAGCGGAAGCTTCGCGTTCTTGGGTAGGGTACCGCATTTGCGAAGGGTAATTTTGGTCAAGGGAATGTTTGGTCATCGTGAACGCGGGGGCTTGACCGCGTTCGCATAGAAGGAATCAGCAGCTGAGCAGAAGGGTTTTTAAACATTTTATTCCGCGAGCTAAGTCATTTTTATCCACCATTGTTGAGTAATTTGAGAGCTCTTTGGGAGAAATTAAAGAGGGATTCGAAGAGGACTGATTGTAGGTAAGTTCTATGAACTAAAAACGTGATTTAACTATGAAATTTACCTTGAATTCATGGAAATTTAGCTAAAAAGGGGAACTAGGGCTTGGGATTTTGAGATTTTAAATTGGGATTTGAGGTCGGATTTGAGAGTTTTTGATATGTATGGACTCGTGGCGAGATAAGGAACCCGTTGATGTGAAAATTTTCGAGCTTTGAGAAATGGGCCCGGGGCTCGGGTTTTCCAATTTCAGGATTTTTGATATTTTTCGATTGTTTTCGATTGGGTATTGTTTCCTTAGCATATTGTGACGTATTCGTTGTGGTTTTGGTCAGATCCGACGCGCGAGGAGGCCAATTTGAGAGGCAAGGGCATATCGAGCTAGAGCTTTGGCCGGTTTGAGGTGAGTAATGATTGTAAATGATGTCCTGAAGGTTTGAAACCCCGGATTTGCACAACGTAGTGCTATACTGAGTTGAGACACACGTTGTGTGATGAGCGTGGGGTCCATTGCTACTGGGGATTGTGACTTGGTCCATCCCGATGGATATTTTTACTACATTTTGACTGAGACTTATGTATTATCATTATGATTTGGGCTAGTTGGCATGTTTGGGGCCTTGTGCCGACCTGTAGAACCCTTAGGGGGATTTTGACTGATTTTCCTCACTTTATTTGCTAAAAATCATATCCTCAGTCAGGTTTCGAACTGTTTAAAACAGTATGAACCAGTTTTAGAAATGCTAATTCTAAATGAAGGAAATATGTGGGCTGAGATCCCTACCTTATATTATTGTGCCCGAGAGGCTGTGATTATAATGACTGAGAGGGGTTGAGAACCCGATAGTGAGGATGTTAATTATGTTATGGATCGGGCTGCACACTGCAGTAAATACTTATATGGATCGGGTGCACGCCGCAGCAAATGTATATATGGATCGGGCTGCGCGCAGCAGCAATATAGCACTTGGGCTGTAGGAGCCCCTCCCGGAGTCTGCACACCCCCAGTGAGCGCAGTCGATTATTTATATGGATCGGGCAGTGCGCCACAACGATGTACGGATCGGGCTGCACGCCGCAGTGGTATATTTTGATTTTGATTATTGTGAAAAGTATCTGAATTGGGTACTAATGTTAAGAAATAAATAAATGAACAGAATGCTCGAGGAGCGGATTTATACTTGATTAATACCTGTTAAGCTACCCGTTCTACCTGGTTTAAGCAATTTCACTCGATTTCTTCATTACTTGCTGTTTAAATGGTTTTACTGCTTAGCACTTTTACGTGTTTTCTTACTGTCAGCCATTATTTATGATTATTACTCACTAGGTAAGAGTACTCACATTACTCCCTGCACCATGTGTGCAGATCCAGGTGTTCCTGAGGTGTAGAGCGAGCTTTCTTGCTGTTCAGCTTCCATCGGAGTTATCGAGGTAGCTGCATGGCATCCGCAGACCCGATCTCTCCCTCTATCTTTCATTATTTTTCCGCATTTTAGACTACTTTTGTATTAGACTGTGAACTCATGTAATAGAGGCTCTTGACTTGTGACACCGGATCGGTGGGCCTTTGTAGAGATTATTATTATTATGGTTTCCGCACATTTCATCTTTCATTTCACACTTCTATTTATATCAGATGGGTATTTAAATTCTGTTAATCGGCATTGAATTCTAATAAAACGGGATTGTGAGTGTTAATTGGTCGGGCTTGCCTAGCATTGTGTTGGGCGCCATCACGACCGGGGTCGGGGTCGTGACAAGTTGGTATCAAAGCCTAGGTTACTTGGTCTCGTGAGTCATGAGCCGGCTTAGTAGAGTCTCGCGGATCGGTACAGAGACGTCTGCATTTATCCTCGAGAGGCTGCAAAACCTTTAGGGAAACTTCATATTCTTGAAATTCTTGTCGTGCGACTTTGTTGATCCGAGAACTAAACTTCTGTTATTCTATTCTCCCGCAAATAGCGAGGACTCGCGCTACCGGACGAGGTGGACGACCACCAGTGCCACCCTTTGAGGCCACCAGAGGCCGTGGACGCGGTCATGGACGTGGCAGAGGCAGAGTAGCGAGCGCAGCACCTGTCGATCCACCAGCTGCCCCAGCTCCGTATCAGGCTCCAGCAGCAGTACCAGTCCAGGCACCGGCAGTGCCTATTGTGATTCCGGGTCTACAAGAGACCTTGGCTCAGATCCCGACAGTTTGCACTTGCCTAGCTCAGGCAGTTTCAGCTACCACTGCAGCAGCTACTTCACAGGCCGGGAGAGGCAATCATACCCCCGCTGCTCGCACACCTGAGCAGGTGGTATAGGGATTGCAGACACCGGTAGCACCTCTAGCTCAGCTGGTTGCACCAGCTCAGGAGTTCGTAGTGCCAGTTATGCCAGATGATGAGCAGCGTCGTCTTGAGAGGTTTGGCAGACTCCAGCCTCCGTCATTTAGTGGTGCTGAGGGCGAGGATGCCCAGGGTTTTCTTGACAAGTATCAGCGGATGCTCCGTACAGTAGGGATTCTTGAGACTAGCGGTGTGGCATTCACCACCTTTCAGTTTACTGGGGCTGCCTTCACTTGGTGGGAGGCGAATGAGAGCCGTAGGCCGGTTGGTGCAGCGCCCCTTACTTGGCAGGAGTTCTCCACTCTCTTCTTAGAGAAGTATGTACCGCAGTCCTGCAGGGAGGAGCTGTGTAGGCAGTTTGAGTGGCTAAAGCAGGGAGATATGACTGTGTCTCAGTATGAGGCGAGGTATTCTGAGTTGGCTCGTCATGCCGTGTGGATGGTTCCGACCGATCGTGAGAGGATTAGGAGATTTGTGGATGGACTTAACTATCATATCTGTATCTTAATGACTAGAGAGAGAGTATTGGGTGTCTCCTTTGATGAGGTGGTTGATATCGCTCGTGAGATTGAGACAACTCGCCGGCAGGATAGAGAGGAGAGGAGGCCAAGAGGCCTCAAGGTTCTGGCAGTTTCAGTGGTGCTCCTTCGAGGGTCCAATTCCAGCATGGTAGAGGTCGTTCTTTCAAGCCCGCTCAGTTGGCCCGTCCAGAGTATCGTGGGGCATCTTCAGGCCGTGGTTATCAGGGTTCTCAGCAGGGCCATTCATCACTCAGCGCCCTCCCAACTCAGAGTTCATCTCGTGCCCCATCAGTTCAGGGTTCTTCCGTGGCAGGTCCTTCTACTGGTCATTTTGGTGACAGGGGTTCCCTTCAGTCCCCATCTCCAGCACCGGGCAGTTGTTATGAGTGCAGGGAGTTTGGGCATATGAGGAGGTAGTGTCCTCGACTTCGTGATGGTCAGTATCAGCAGAGGGGTCAGCCCTCGACTTCGGCTCCAGTTATTTCACCACCCACCCAGCCAGCTAGGGGTAGAGGTCAGGCAGCCAGGGGACGCCCCAGAGGGGGAGGTCGATTAGGCGGTGGCCAGGCTTGTTTTTGTGCTATTCCAGGCAGGACAGATGTCATTGCTTCGGATGTTGTCATTACAGGTATTGTTTCAGTCTGCCACAGAGATGCCTCTGTATTATATGATCCCGGTTCCACCTATTCATATGCGTCTTCATATTTTGCTTGTTATTTGGGTATGCCCCGGGAGTCTCTTTCTTTACCTATTCATGTTTCTACCCCGATGGGCGATACTATTATTGTGAACCGTGTGTACCGATCATGTGTTGTGATTATTGGGGGTCTGGAGACCCGAGTTGATCTTTTGCTATTGAGCATGGTAGACTTTGATGTTATTCTGGGCATGGATTGGCTATCTCCGTGTCATGCTATTCTGGACTGTCATGCTAAGACAGTCACTTTGGCTATGCCGGGTGTACCGAGGATCGAGTGGCGTGGTATGACTGATTATGTTCCTAGCAGAGTGATTTCTTTCTTGAAAGACCAGCGTATGGTTGGGAAGGGTTGCCTGTCATATCTAGCTTTTGTGCGAGATGTTGGAGCTGAGACTCCTAGCATTGATTCTGTCCCAGTTGTGAGGGATTTTCCTGATGTATTTCCTGCAGACCTACCGGGCATGCCACCGTACAGGGATATTGATTTTGGTATTGACCTGGTGCTGGGCACTCAACCCATTTTCATTCCGCCATATCTTGTGGCACCAGCAGAGTTGAAAGAGTTGAAGGAGCAGCTTCAGGAACTCCTAGATAAGGGTTTCATTCGTCCTAGTGTGTCACCATGGGGTGCCCCGGTTCTGTTTGTGAAGAAAAAGGATGGCACAATGAGAATGTGTATTGATTATAGGCAATTGAACAAGGTAACAATTAAGAACAAGTATCCCCTACCTCGCATTGATGATTTGTTTGACCAGCTTCAGGGAGCGAGGGTGTTCTCTAAGATTGATCTCCGTTCGGGATATCACCAGTTGAAGATCAGGGATTCAGATATTCCTATGACTGCTTTCAGGACTAGATATGGTCACTATGAGTTTCTTGTCATATCTTTTGGGCTGACCAATTCCCCAGCAGTGTTCATGCATTTGATGTACAGTGTATTTCGGCCTTATCTAGATTCATTCGTTATTGTATTCATTGATGATATTCTGGTGTACTCGCATAGTCAGAAGGAGCACGCAGAGCATTTGCGAGTAGTATTGCAGAGATTGAGGGAGGAGAAGCTTTATGCAAAGTTCTCCAAGTGTGAGTTTTGGCTCGGGTCAGTGGCTTTCTTGGGACACGTAGTATCCAGCGAGGGTATTCAGGTTGATCCAAATAATATAGAGGCGGTGCAGAGTTGGTCTAGACCGTCCTCAGCTACAGAGATTAGTAGTTTTCTTGGGTTGGCAGGCTATTACCGCCGGTTTGTTCAGGGATTTTCATCCATTGCATCGCTCTTGACCAAGTTGACTCAGAAGGGTGCTCCATTTGTATGGTCGGACGAGTGCGAGGAGAACTTTCAAAAGCTCAAGATAGCTTTGACCACTGCTCCAGTGTTGGTTTTGCCATCAGCTTCAGGTTCATATACCGTATATTGTGATGCTTCGAGAGTTGGGATTGGCTGTGTGTTGATGCAGGAGGGTAGAGTTATTGCTTATACTTCTCGTCAGTTGAAGCCCCATGAGAAGAACTACCCTGTTCATGATTTAGAGTTGGCTTCCATAGTTCATGCATTGAAGATTTGGAGGCACTACTTGTATGGACTATCTTGTGAGGTATTCACCGTTCATCGCAGTCTTCAGCATTTGTTCAAGCAAAAGGATCTTAATTTGAGGCAGCGAAGATGGCTAGAGTTGCTTAAGGACTATAATATTACTATTTTGTATCATCCGAGAAGACTTGTCTTGGTAAGTTTTAAGTTTTAACGTTTCTCTCTCCTCGAAATCAGATTTAACGTTTAACGTTTAAAAACGTACGACCGTTACTGTTGCCGGCGAACCCTCCGGCGACGGCAACCAGGTAAGTGCCCCCGACCCTCCCCCCTCTCTCTCCTCTCCCTCTAGTCTCTCTCTCCTCCCTTCTCTCTTTTCGTTTTTTTTCTTTTCACTTTTTCTTTTTCTCCTACCTCTTAACCCTAGAAGCAACCATTTTTTCCGGCGACTTGTGCGCCGGCGCCATCTCTTCTTTCTTCTTCTATTTAGTCTGGTTGCAGCCCATCCCCCTCCCCTGTTCCTCTTTTCTCCTTCTTTCTTTTTTTCTTCTTCTTCCTCTGCCCACTGTGTCTCCAGCAACGTCAGACCGGTCCAGCGACCAATTGGACCAACACCAGATTGGTGTTCATCAGAGGTGACAGTGGCAGCCCTGTATCCCTTTATTTTTCTTGGTCCCGTGGTGTGTTTTGTGTGTTACAGGTAGCATTTTTGTGGCCTCTTGGTGGCGGGAGGGAAGTGCACGCGCAAAATTAGTGGAGCATTCCAGCTGGAAGGAACAAGGGCAGTGCGTCGGGTCTCTCAACATACGGAATACACCAAGTCGAAAGTCAACATCGTCGTATATATCGAGACAATCCCCAGGTTCTACTCGCGGGAGTTGGTACCTCCCCTTATTCATTTTCTTTTATTGTGTTAGTTAAATTATTGCACTCTTTGTTCCTATTTGTTTATTCATCGTATTAGTGCGCTTATAGTTGTATAGTGTCTTTGTCTAACTTGGTTTGTTGCCTTGTGTGTGTTAGTGATTCCTCTTAGTCTGTCGTAAGTATAGTGGCTGTGGTCTGGGATGGTCGAGTGAGGTCATGTCCTCGGGGGGAGCGGGAGGTAGGGCGGGGGTCAGGGGGTGGGTCGGGAGGCAAGGGAGGTAGAGGGAGCAAGGGTACTTATAGGTTAAGAATCGGGTCATGGAATGTAGGTACATTGACGGGTAAGTCTATAGAGTTGGCGAAGATTCTCCGGAAGAGGAGGGTCAATATAGCGTGTGTCCGGGAGACAAGGTGGGTAGGGTCGAGTGCGAAGGATGTGGACAGGTATAAACTTTGGTACTCAGGGGTCGAGAGAGGTAAGAATGGAGTGGGTATCTTGGTGGATAGGGAACTTAGAGAGTCTGTGGTCGAAGTTAGACGAGTGAATGATAGGTTTATGGTTATTAAGTTGGTGGCCGGTGAGTTCACCCTAAACGTCATTAGCGCCTATGCGCCGCATGTGGGCCTAGATGAGGAGGTTAAATGACGCTTCTGGGATGTGATAGATGAGATTGTGCGCCAGGTTCCGCCTGCCGAGAAGCTATTCATAGGAGGGGAATTCAATGGTCATATTGGGGCGACCGCAGGTGGTTATGGCGAGGTGCATGGAGGCTTTGGTTTTGGGGAGAGGAACGGAGGAGGTACCATGGTATTGGATTCGCTAAGGCTTTCGGGTTGGTAATAGCGAACTCTAGATTTCCGAAGAGGAATGAGCATTTGGTTACTTTTCAAAATGCGGTTGCAAAGACTCAGATTGACTATCTCCTCGTTAGGAGGTGTGACAGCGGGCTGTGTAAGGACTGCAAGGTCATTCCGAGTGAGTCACTCGCGATGCAACATAGACTCTTGGTGCTAGACGTTGGTATTAGGTTTAAGAGGAGGAAACGGACTGCTCGGGGACCACCAAGAATCAGGTGGGGAGCCTTGACTAAGGATAAAGACAAAGAGTTGGAGTGGCGGCTATCGGCTATGGGTGCTTGGAGGAGCAGTGGGGACGCAAACACTATGTGGTCAGCAACAGTAGACTGCATAAGGGCGTCTGCGAGAGAGGTATTAGAGGTCTCGACCGGTGTCTCTAGTGGGCATAAAGGAGACTGGTGGTGGAATGAAGTGGTCCAAGGTAAAGTGGAAGTGAAGAAGGCAGCATACATGAAGTTAGTGGGGAGCATAGGTGAGGAGGAGAGGCGAGCGTGCATGGAAAGATATAAGGTAGCTAGGAAGGAAGCTAAACTGTCAGTCATGGAGGCTAAGACTGCGGCTTACGGTCGGATGTACGAGGAACTAGGGGAAAAGGGCGGGGAGAAGAAGTTATTCCGGCTTGCCAAGATGTGAGAGAGGAAGGCTCGGGATTTGGACCAAGTGAGATGCATCAAGGACGAAGATGGTAGGATACTGATGGAAGATGCCCAGATTAAGAGGAGATGGTAGGCTTACTTCCATAAACTTCTGAATGAGAAAGGGGATCGGGATATTGTGCTAGGCGAATTGGAGCATTTCGAGAGTCACCGTGACTTCGGGCACTACAGGCGTATCGAGGTTGAGGAGGTTGTGGGGGCTATGCGTAAGTTGAGTAGGGGCAGAGCTACCGGGCCAGACGAGATCCAGGTGGAATTCTGGAAGTGTGTAGGGAGAGCAGGCTTGGAGTGGTTGACTGGATTGTTTAATGTTATTTTTAAGGCGAAGAGGATGCCGGATGAGTGGAGGTGGAGTACGGTGGTTCCATTGTATAAGAACAAAGGTGATATCCAAAGTTGTAACAATTATAGGGGTACTAAATTACTGAGTCATACCATGAAAGTATGGGAGAGGGTCATCGAAGCGAGGGTGAGGATGACAGTGTCTGTATCCGACAACCAGTTCGGGTTCATGCTGGGTCACTCTACCACAGAAGCTATACACCTTGTTAGGAGGATGTTGGAACTGTACGGAGAGAGAAAAAAGGATCTGCACATGGTGTTTATTGACCTAGAGAAAGCGTATGACAAGGTTCCTAGAGAAGTTCTCTGGAGATGCTTGGAGACTAAAAGTGTGTCGGTTCCCTATATTAGGGCGATTAGGGACATGTATGATGGGGCTGAGACTCGGGTTAGGACAGTAGGAGGCGACTCAGAGCATTTTCCTGTTGAAATGGGGTTACACCAAGGCTCTGCGCTCAGTCCAACTTATTCGCCCTGGTGATGGATGCATTAACAAATCATATTCAAGGGGAGGTGCCATGGTGAATGCTATTTGCCGATGACATAGTTCTGATTGATGAGTCACAAGCCGGTGTTAACGAGAGACTAGAAGTTTGGAGACAGACTCTTGAGTCTAAAGGTTTCAAGTTGAGCAGAACGAAGACGGAATACCTGGAGTGTAAGTTCAGCACTGAGCCGGGGGAAGTGGGCGTGGATGTGAGGCTTGAATCACAGGTTATCCCAAGTAGAGGCAGCTTCGAGTACCTTGGTTTGGTTATCCACAGGGGAGGGGAGATCGATGAGTATGTTGCACACCATATTGGGGTAGGATGGATGAAGTGGAGGTTAGCATCCGGAGTTTTGTGTGACAAGAGAGTGCCAACGATACTCAAAGGTAAGTTCTATAAAGCGATGGTTAGACCGGCCATGATGTATGGGGCTGAGTGTTGGACAGTTAAGAACTCACATATCCAAAAGATGAAAGTAGCAGAAATGAGGATGTTGAGGTGGATGTGCGGACACACTAGGATGGACAAGATTAGAAATGAGGATATTCGGGAGAAGGTGCACGTGGCTCCCATTGATGACAAGATGCGGGAAGCGAGACTCAGATGGTTCGGACATGTTCAGAGGAGAAGCCCAGATGCTCCAGTAAGGAGGTGTGAGCGACTGGTTGTGGAGGGCACGAGACGAGGTAGAGGGCGGCCTAAGAAGTATTGGGGAGAAGTGATCAGGCAAGATATGGTGAGGCTTCAGATTTCTGAGGACATGACACTTGATAGGAATTTATGGAGGTCGAGTATTACGGTTATAGTCTAGGAGATAGCTGAGTCTTGCGTTACCTTGTTCTGTGGTGAGCCTAGTCTGGTAGGGTTTTGTCTGGAATAGCTAGGGGCATTGTCGTATCTTACTATTTTCGCTTTTCGGTGCAGGACCTATTTACTAGTCATCATTTTTGTTTTGAATTTTTCCTTCTGCATTTTTTGTTTCTATTTTTCATATGATCTCTATGGTGAAACTAATATTCTCCCCTTTTTGTTTTTCTTCTTATCTTGAGCCGAGGGTCTTCTGGAAACAGCCTCTCTACTCCTTTGGGGTAGGGGTAAGGTCTGCGTACAAACTACCCTCCCCAGACCCCACTTGTGGGATTTTACTGGGTTATTGTTGTTGTTGTTGTTGTATCATCCGAGAAAGGCCAATGTAGTGGCCGATGCTTTGAGTTGAAAGGCAGTGAGTATGGGGAGTTTGGTATATATTCCAGTTGGGGAGAGGCCCCTTGCAGTTGATGTTCAGGCTTTGGCCAATCGGTTTGTGAGACTAGATATATCGGAGCCCAGTCGGGTGTTGGCTTGTGTGGTTTCTCGGTCTTCCTTATATGATAGCATCAGAGAGCGCCAGTATGATGATCCGCATTTGCTTGTCCTTAAGGACAGAGTTCAGCATGATGATGCCAGAGATGTGACCATAGGCGATGATGGCGTGCTGAGGATGAAGGGCCGAATCGGTGTGCCCAATGTGGATGGTCTTAGAGAGTTGATTCTGGAGGAGGCCCATAGCTCGCGGTATTTTATTCATCCGGGTCCAGCGAAGATGTATCAGGATTTGAGGCAGCACTATTGGTGGAGGAGAATGAAGAAGGATATCGTAGGATTTGTAGCTCGGTGTCTCAACTGTCAGCAGGTGAAATATGAGCATCAGAGACCGGGTGGCTTGCTTCAGCAGATGGATATTCCCGAGTGGAAGTGGAAGACGATTACTATGGACTTCCTCGAACTTCGAAGAAATTCGATGCTATTTGGGTAATTGTGGATCAGCTGACCAAGTCCGCGCACACTATTCCTGTGTGTACTACTTATTCTTCAGAGCGGCTGGCAGGGATTTATATTCGGGAGATTGTTCGGTTGCATGGTGTTCCGATTTCCATCATCTCAGATAAAGGTACTCAGTTTACTTTGCAGTTTTGGAGAGCCGTACGGAGAGAGTTGGGTACTCAGGTGGAGTTGAGCACATCGTTTCATCCTCAGATAGACGGATAGTCCTAGCGTACTATTCTGACATTGGAGGACATGTTGCGTGCTTGTGTTATTGATTTTAGAGGTTCATGGGATGATTTCTTGTCTCTTGCAGAGTTTGCCTACAACAACAGCTATCAGTCCAGCATTCTGATGGCACCGTATCAGGCTTTGTATGGGAGACGGTGTAGATCTCCAATTGGTTGGTTCAAGCCCGGCGAGGCTAGGCTATTGGGGACAGATTTGGTTCAGGATGCCTTAGAGAAGGTGCAGTTGATTCAGGAGAGACTTCGTACAGCGCAGTCGCGCCAGAAGAGTTATGCGGACCGGAAGGTTCGAGATGTATTATACATGGTTGGTGAGAAGGTCTTGTTGAAGGTTTCGCCTATGAAGGGTGTTATGAGATTTGGGAAAAAAGGGAAGTTGATTCCGCGATTCATTGGGCCTTTTGAGGTACTTAGGAGGATTGGGGAGATGGCTTATATGCTTGCTTTGCCACCCAGCTTGTCGAGTGTGCACCCGGTATTCCATGTTGCTATGCTCCGGAAGTATGTTGGGGACCCGTCCCATGTTTTGGATTTCAGCACGGTTCAGTTGGGTGATGATTTGACCTATGATGTGGAGCCAGTTGCTATTTTGGGTCGTCAGGTTCGGAAATTGAGATTAAAGGATATAGCTTCGGTGAAAGTGCAGTGGAGAGGTCGACTCGTGGAGGAGGCTACCTGGGAGACCGAGTGGGAGATGCAGAGCAAATATCCTCACCTGTTTGAGGCTTCAGGTATATTTCTTGACTCGCTCGAGGACGAGCGTTGTTTAAGTTGGGGAGGATGTGACGACCCGGCCATTCGTCTCATGAGTTACCGCTTCGTTTCCCCCATTTTCTGCTTCTTTATGCTTCATTATCCGGGTCTTATGTAATCGATTTGGTTTGGAGTGGTTTTGGTAGGAAATGAGACACTTAGTCTCTTTAAGGAAGGCTTAGTTTGGAAAAATAAACTGGATGTTGACTTATGTGTTAGAGGGCTCGGATGTGATTTCCGATGGTTCGGTTAGCTTCGGGGGATGATTTGTGACTTAGGAGTGTGATCGGAAGTGGTTTTGGAGGTCCGGTGTAGAATTAGGCTTGAATTGGTGAATTTAGTATTTTGGCGATTTCTGGTTGATAGGTGAGATTTTGATCCAAGGATCGGAATATAATTTCGAGAGTTGTTGTAGCTTCGTTATGTGATTTGGGATGTGTGTGTAAAATTTCAGGTCATTCGGAGGTGATTTGGTTGGGTTTTTTATCAAAAGCGTGTTTCGGAAGTTTTAGAAGAACTTAGGATTGAATTTGATGTAATTTGATGATTTTGATGTTGTTTGAGGTGTTTTGATGATTGGAACAAAGTTGGGATGATGTTTTGGGATGTATTGGTGCTTTTGGTTGAGGTCCCGGGGGCCTCGGGATGATTTCGGATGGCTAACGGGAAGTTTTGGACTTGGAGAAAAATGCAGAAATTGCAGCAGCAGTGCAGGCCTAAATTGGCCTTCGCGTTCGCGAGCCTGGGGCCGCGTTCGCATAGCAGGACCTTGGCAGGCCAGGCCTTTACTCTTCGCATTCGCGTAAGGCGATCGCGTTCGCGGAGGGTGATATCCTTGTGCTTCGCGTTCGCGGGGAGTCGTTCGCGTTCGCATAAGAGAAGTTGAGGATCCGTATATTTTTGTTCTTCGCGTTCGCGTAGTTGAGGCAGCGGAAGCTTCGCGTTCGCGGGTAGGGTACCGCGTCCGCGAAGGGTAATTTTGGTCAAGGGAATGTTTGGTCATCGCGAACGTGGGGGCTTGACCGCGTTCGCATAGAAGGAATCAGCAGCTGGGCAGAAGGGTTTTTAAACATTTTATTCCGCGAGCTAAGTCATTTTATTCCACCATTGTTGAGTAATTTGAGAGCTCTTTGGGAGAAATTGAAGAGGGATTCAAAGAGGATTGATTGGAGGTAAGTTCGATGAACTAAAAACGTGATTTAACTATGAAATTTACCTTGAAATTTATGGAAATTTAGCTAAAAAGGGAAGAACTAGGGCTTGGATTTTGAGATTTTAAATTGGGATTTGAGGGACCATTTGTGGTCGGATTTGAGAGTTTTTGATATGTATGGACTTGTGGCGAGATAAGGAACCCTTTGATGTGAAAATTTCTGAGTTTTGAGAAGTGGGCCGATGGCTCGGGTTTTGCCAATTTCGGGATTTTTGATATTTTTCTATTATTTTCGATTGGGTATTGTTTCCTTAGCATATTGTGACGTATTCGTTGTGGTTTTGGTAAGATTCGACACGCGAGGAGGCCGATTTGAGACGCAAGGGCATAGCGAGCTAGAGCTTTGGCCGGTTTGAGGTGAGTAATGGTTGTAAATGATGTCCTGAGGGTTTGAAACCCCGGATTTGCAGAACGTGGTGCAATACTGAGTTGAGACACACGCTGTGTGATAAGCATAAGGTCCATTGCTACTGGGGATTGTGACTTGGTCCATCCCGATTGATATTTTTACTACATTTTTGACTGAGACTTATGTATTATCATTATGATTTGGGCTAGTTGCCATGTTTGGGGCCTTGTGCCGACCTGTAGAACCCTTCGGGGGATTTTGACTGATTTTCCTCACTTTATTTGCTAAAGATCATATCCTCAGTCAGGTTTCGAACTGTTTAAAACAATATGAACCAGTTTTTGAAATGCTAATTCTAAATGAAAGAAATATGTGGGCTGAGATCTCTACCTTATATTATTGTGCCGGAGAGGCTGTGATTATAATGACTGAGAGGGGTTGAGAACCCAATAGTGAGGATGTTAATTATGTTATGGATCGGGCTGCACGCCGCAGCAAATACTTATATGGATCGGGCTGCATGCCGCAGCAAATGTATATATGGATCGGGCTGCGCGCAGCAGCAATATAGCGCTTGGGCTGTAGGAGCCCCTCCCAGAGTCTGCACACCCCCAATGAGCGCAGTCGACTATTTATATGGATCGGGCTGTGCGCCACAGCGATGTACGGATCGGACTGCACACCGCAGTGGTATATTTTGATTTCGATTATTGTGAAAAGTATCTGAATTGGGTACTAATGTTAAGAAATAAATAAATGAACAGAATGCTCGAGGAGCGGATTTATACTTGATTAATACCTGTTAAGCTACCTGTTCTACCTGGTTTAAGGAATTTCACTCGATTTCTTCATTGCTTGCTGTTTAAATAGTTTTACTGCTTTGATATAGAACTGCTTAGTGCTTTTACGTGTTCTCTTACTGTCAGCCATTATTTATGATTATTACTCACTGGGTAGGATTACTCACATTACCTCCCTGCACCGTGTGAGCAAATCCAGTTGTTCCTGAGGTGTAGAGCGAGCTTTCCTGCTGTTCAGTTTCCATCGGAGTTATCGAGCTAGCTGCATGGCGTCCGCAGACCTGATCTCTCCCTCTATATTTCATTATTTTTCCGCATTTTAGACTACTTTTGTATTAGACTGTGAACTCGTGTAATAGAGGCTCTTGACACCGGATCGGTGGGCCCTTGTAGAGATTATTATTATTATGGTTTTCGCGCATTTCATCTTTCATTTCAGACTTCTATTTATATCAGATGGGTATTTAAATTCTGTTAATCGGTATTGAATTCTAATAAAAAGGGATTGTGAGTGTTAATTGGTCGGGCTTGCCTAGCATTGTGTTGGGCGCCATCACGACCAGGGTTGGGGTCGTGACACAAGCTCACCAGTACCATCATAACACCAGGCTGAGAACCCGTCTCCCATCATAGAAATAGAACACATGAATCTAACCTGCAAGGTCATACCTCCACATAGCCTCGCTGCAACGCGCGATTCTATCCAAACACTGCTCCACCTGAAACACCTCAAGTCACTATGCTCGAAATCGACAGTCCGCACAATTGATGTCTAGAACCAAAATCATTACATCCGCGGTGAACAAATAACATACACCACGCAAATTCGATAGGACATAGCTGATATGTCATTCACCGAGCAACACCCATTAATCTTCCCACTCGACTTCCACTATGAAACTCTGATAGAACCGCACTATAGGTTCCTATAACCAACAGATCGCAATGTCTCACAACACAGGAAGGTAACTCATAGATCCCCCTAATTGCTAATAGCTCAAAAATAACCGAATCAACACATCCTTCACCAATAGCAACTCGAAGTCAACAAACCGTCTCGATGCCAGACACATATCCATATAGGTCTACTAATGGACCACACATGAACTCTAGTTACACACAATAGATAAATAATCCTTCGAAGGTTCACAATGACTGAATCATAGCACATGGTAACATCTGACTAACTTACCCACATCTTGCCATTCACAACCACAATGTAACCTGTATATGAGAATTTCCAGTCTCCAAGTCCATAAAACACACGAATTATCATATCTGATCCCAATTCCACCACTCTCATATATAACTCACCTCTAGTACCCCAATCATCCCACGGGAGATACTCTAAGATTCTTCTGTGCTACCAAGCAAACTCAAATATCAGCAGCTACCCTGACGAGAAGTGCTACAATACCACCGAAGTACCATCAACTCAATCACAATGCCTCTTTCTGGAACATAAACCCTCGTCAAATCATCTCAATTAGCATTACCATAGCCTTAATCATCTGGATATCCCTTCTCAAATCATCTGAAGTTCATTCCTCTAATTATCTGAAACTGCCCGCGTTGCCTAAGAATTTATGATCTTCCATTCAAATCTGAACTGTGACCTTACACATGCAAATCTCAATCTTACCCAACATACCGCATAAACTGTACCACTTTAGGAATAATCGTGAGAACTTCATATCCCTTCCGAGCCACAAACATCTACGTACTCACTAACCAAGAACTTCCTGTTGGTCCCATCTAGAAGAAAATCACTATACATCCCATGCTCCGCATGCCCATAGAAATATACATCCCCTGCCCGCGGTAAAAACCATCAAGAACTCTCCGAGTTCCCCTTGCACAAATCAGACCTACCAGGATTGAATCCTTCTAACTTGACCAAGCTAAGCAAGCCATCAAAGCCCAAGAGCATTGCCGAAAAATAACTGTAAGAACTCATTACCTCGAACACACACAAGGAACTAATCATGTCCTTACCACACCGGTCTGGTCTACCATCGAGCTACTCCATCAATCTAAATTTCCTTCTGATTCATCTTCGACTTGATATTCCCTCTTGTTGTAGCACCACAATTCTAAACCTAGGCTCACCACACGAGACCCAAGCATAAAGCCACACTGTCTAAGACCCATAAGCCGCTGAATACTCTCTCAAATATTTCTCAAAAACACCGCATTCCAGAATACTTTACTCTAAAGAACTTCCCGCGAATCTAAATTCGTTACCCTTACCTTCCTGATACTGTTACATCGAATCCCATAATTAACATAGAAATACCACAAGTCTTAAACTCTTCCAATGAAAACTCGATTTCTAACCACATATACGACTTTGAGATACCTAATTGTTACATGAAGCATATTGAACACATTAGAACCATTCTCGGGAGTCATTCACTCTATTCAGACTGCAATTAACCCGCTCAACAGAACCGAACAACCAGTGCCTCATTGGCACTTCTGACACTACAGCACATAACCTTTCCTTAGTCAAAAACTTCCTTTACTCGAGCCATCCTTGGGCTCAATCTCCGCAACCGGAACTGATTCCCCACACGCCTCAAATCGGAACCAACATAGCACATAACCGAGCAATCAGCTAGTCACTAGCAAACTCCCCCACTTGGCTCGAAGCCTTAGATCATAATACCCTTAATAACTCATAACACTTATACTCTATGGATGTCACAATACCATAGTGAGATTAAACTCAAATCATTTATAAGTTTGTGAAAACACAGATCATCTAGTACTGTAAATCTTCTGCAAATCTCGCATTCATCCCCGCAATAGTTAAGCCCACTCTCTTAAGCGACCCGAAGTTCCAAATTTCCACACTTACATTTCACTTGCACATGAAATCTTCTAACAATCACATAAGGGTCACACAACCCCAGAACTCTTCGCAGGAGATAACCCACCTGCTTTGCCTTCAGTTAACTTTTCTGTATACCTCCCACCGTCATGAACTATACGCATTCACTTAGTCTTCCTAAGTCGGAACTCATACCGCAACATAAATTTACTTCACTCTCAACTGGAAAACATGAAAAGATCCTTCACACGCCCATAACTCGGGGCCATACCTCGAATCACGACGGAATTCAAACACCTAATAGTTCTTCTATCATCCAGCAGACCTTCCTCGTCACTTCCAAGTCACATAGATACATCTTGCAGTACTAACATACTCGTCACATAGCTATCCAACCGTCACTTCCACTAATAGGGACAATACCGAACATATAAGTTCAAAACACTTGCTCATACAATCAACACCTCGGTGCTCAAGCCATAGGCAAAGATCCGGCCTCAGGTCCTCCAGACTGGCCCAACATCGGCTCACAGAGAGCACATCTCGCACCTTGATCGGGGAATCACAAGCCATCAAGGCACATCTAATACTGAGCGCTCATGCGCGCATGCGAACGCGTGGAAGGAATTTCAAAAGTTATTTTTCAAGCTGAATCAGGGACGCACGATAAGAATTCAAGAATATGAAGTTTTCCTAAAGGTTCTGCAGCCTCTCGAGGATAAATACAGACGTCTCCGTACCGATCCGCGAGACTCTACAAAACCTGCTCATGACTCGTGAGACCTATGTAACCTAGGCTCTGATACCAACTTGTCACGACCCCAAACCGGCCCGGTCGTGATGGCGCCTCTCGTGAAGACAAGGCCAGCCGGCACAACACTCACATTAACCCCATAAGCATTAAGAATCATTTTTAAGCCTTTAATTAAATGACGTTTCATAATGAAATTCTGTACTGACAGTGCGAAATAAAATACAAGCCCGACATCGGGGTGTCACTAGTTATGAGCAACTATCAAGGTCTAAATACAACAAAAGTCTAGAAATGCACTGACTACAGAAATAAAAATGAGAGGAAGGAAGCAGTGCTGCGAACGTCGTGAAGCCACCTTGCTATCTCTGATGGCTCCGCGTCTGAGCAATCAACACCCGCTACCGGGTTCTGATGTACCTGAATCTGCACACGAGGTGCAGGGAGTAATGTGAGTACTCCAACCCAGTAAGTAATAAGAGTAAATAAAGGCTAAGCAGTAGGAAAAAATGAATCCACATTCACGTTAGGCTCAATAAACACAACAGGCTTTCAAATCATAATACGAGCCAATGTTCCCTTTTAAAATCCAGCTTTTAGTAAAAATCATTTTTGAAATACTTTCCCAGCAGTTTCAGCAGGGGTTCAATACCATTTAAAATAATAATAGAGATTAAAGCCATAATCGGCCCCTCGGGCAAAGCATAGTTTCTAAAACAGCCCCTCGGGCAAAACAGTAATCATAAACCCTTCATAACGTGAAAATTTTGGTGGAAATAACCAATGCCAAATCAATGATTAATTTCTGAACATCTCACAAACCCCAGTTTAAATAAAAGTTGTTTTAAAAATATTTGTTCAACTTTCCGATAGAGGCTCAATGTAAAGATGAGTGAAAACAGTCAATAAATCAACATATTCGATAGAAACTCACTTTAAAGAGGGGTGAAATCAATAAGTTCATAAACAGGCCTCTCAGGCAAAGCATCACTCATATGCATGTGTATATCTATCACGCCGCGGGCTAGCCTCTCTGTCACTCGTGACTCAATTCTTACCAACCAGTACTCGTACTCTGCATTCACGCTCAATAGGTACCATATAGTAACCGCTGCGGCGCGCAATCTATCCATATAACTCGTCGACAACGCTCACTGGGGGTGTACAGACTGCGGAGGGGCTCCTACAACCCAAGCGCTATATCATTGCGGCGTGCAGCCCGATCCAACATAAAGCTGCGACGTGCAGCCCGATCCATATAAGTATCACTACGGCGTGCAGCCCGATCCATATATATATATATATATATATATATATATATATATATATATATATATATATATATATATATATTGTTGCGGCGTGCAGCCCGATCCATAGATGTACAATCCTCACAACTAGGCCTTCGGCCTCTCTCAGTCATTAACCTCACCATCAGACTCTCAGTCATCAATCTCACAATCAGACCCTCGGTCTCTCTCAGTCATCAATCTCACGATCCCTCGGACCATTAGTAAAACAGGGAACACAGCCAAAATAGTTTCCACATTTTTAAGAATATATTGATAAAACCAGATTTGAGTAAGAAACAGGTAAAACATGACTGAGGATATGCTTTCAAACAAATAGAGTGAGGAAAGATAGTAAAAGTGCCCCTAAAGGTCCCAACAAGTCGGCACAAGGCCCCAAACATGGCGTACAGCCCAAAATATAATAACATCAAACAATTAACTATCAAATAGGCATTTAAAATACTCGTTCAGGATGGACTAGGTCACAATCCCCAGCTGTCACGACCCAAATCCCGAACCTGGTCGTGATGGCGCCTCTCGTGAAGACAAGGCGAGCTAGTCTAACCCAATTCATCCTTTAAAAATTTTAGTTAACACAAATATAGTCCAAACATGGTTTAATAATACCCAATAGCGGAAAATATAGATAAAAATACAGAAATCCAGCCCGACACAGCCCTAACCGGGGTGTCACAAGTCATGAGCAACTAATAAATCTTGATACAAGTCTACTAAATACGAAATCCGATACAATAGTTTGAAGAACATGGAAATGATAATATAAGGGAGGCACGGGGGCTGCGGACGCCAACAACTACCTCGTAGTCTCCGAAACACCACCTGGACTGGGAGCATCAGCACTCAGGAGTGAAAATCTGCTATGCCTGAATCTGCACACACGGTGCAAGGAGTAATGTGAGTAATCCGATCCAGTGAGTAATAAATATAAATAATGGTTGAAAGCAAGAAAACACACGAAAACACAAAAGATTCTATACAGAAGCAGTAAATTCACTTAAAACAGTAAATCAGTGAAATATCAAGTAATTTCCTTTTTCAACAAGTAAAACAGGTAATTTGGTAGTAAATAACAAGTAGAAATCTGCCCCTCGGGAATAGTATCAATCACTCGGTACATTATCAGCCCCTCGGGCTCACTCTCACAATCACTCATATCAGCCCCTCGGGCTCTCTCTCAAAATAGTATCAATCACTCAGAACAATGGGTACCCGCGCTCACTGTGGGTGTGCAGACTCCGGAGGGGCCCCTTACGGCCCAAGCGCTATATCAAGCCACCTCGTGGCATCATCACTCGACACTCGGCCTCACATCACTCAAGTCACCACGAGGCATATAAAGTATCTCAGGCCCTCGGCCTCATATCACTCAGCATATCCTCACACATGGCCCTCGGCCCAAAACATTATTTAAAAATATCATTTAGTTTCAAATTTGAGTAAAAGTGGCTGAGTTTGTAAAACAGTGGAAAATAGCAGGACTGAGTTCAAATAATAAGTCAATACAGTGAGGAAACAGTGATAAAAAAAATCCTCGAAGGGTTCAAATAGTTGGCACGAAGCCCGAATATGGCAATCAGCCAAAATCATGATGATAACAAATAAGTTTCAGTCAAATACGCGGTAAAATCATCAATCGGGACGGACCAAGTCACAAACCCTAGTAGTAAAAGACTCCACGCTCATCATCCAGCGCGTCTCTCACCTCAATATAGCACTACGATGTGCAATCCGGGGTTCCACACCCTCAGAACATCATTTACAATCATTACTCACCTCGAACCGGCTATTTCTTTTGCTCGCGACGCCCTTGCCCCTCGAATTGGCCTCCACGTGCGTCGAATCTATCCAAAATCAGAATGAATACGTCACAATGATATGGGAGAAAAGCCCTAACAAAACAATCGGAAAATACCAAAAATCTCAAAATTAGCAAAAAAAACCCGAGCCCCGGACCCACTTCTCAAAACTCAGAAATTTTTACATCAACGGGTTCCTTATCTCCCCGCGAGTCTAACCATACCATAATTATCCATTTTTCCAAAAATCTCGAAATCTCTATTGACCATTTTCCCTTCTTCGCGAACGCAGCTCCTTATCGCAAATGCGTAGCTCAAAACCACATACCTTCGCGAACACGAAGGCCAAACCTTCAGCTCCACTTCACAACCCTTCACGATCGCGGGATGCACGTCGCGAACGCGAAGCACAAAGCTTCACTGACCAGTTCCTCTTACGCGAACGCGAGGTCAAATCGCGAACGCGTAGCACCACTGCCCAGACCCTTCGCGAATGCGGAGGACCTCTCGCGAACGCGAAGGCCAAACTTTCCTCCACCTCCAGCTCCTCTTCACTAACACGAGGACCCACTCGCGAACGCGAAGAAGGAAACCAAAACTGACTGCAGCAACATTTTCTGCACTTTCCTAAATTCCAAAAATGGCCGTTGGGCATCCGAAACACACCCGGCCCACGGGACCTCAACCAAACCTATGAACATATCCCTTAGCATCATTCAAACTTGCTCCAACCTTCGGAACTCCATAAACAACATCAAAACGCCTATTTTTCGTCGGATTCAACCTTAAAATTTTCAAAACTCAAAGAAACACATTTTTTATCAAAACATCTATCCAACCTCGTCTGAATGACCTGAAATTTTGCACACATATCCCAAATCACATAAAGAAGCTACAGTAACTCTCGGAATTCCATTTCGATCCCCGGATAAAAATCTCACCTACCAACCGGAAATCGCCAAAATACTAACTTCGCCAATTCAAGCCTAATTCTACACTGAACCTCCAAAACCACTTCCGATCACACTCCTAAGTCACAAATCACCTCCCGAAGCTAACCGGACCATCAAAATTCACATCCGAGCCCAATAACTCATAAGTCAATGTCCCGTTGACTTTTCTAACTTAAGCCTTCTTAAAAGAGACTAAGTGTCTCATTTCTTATCAAAACCACTCCAAACACAACCCAATCAACTCGACCACATATAACACGGATAACGAAGCATAAAGAAGTAGAAATGGGGAAAACAGAGCGGTAACTCATGAGACGACTGGCCCAACTTAAACAAATGTTCGTCCTCAAACGAGTCAAGAAACATACCTGAAGCCTCGAACAGGTGAGGATATCTGCTCCGCATCTCCCGCTCGGTCTCCCAGGTAGCCTCCTCCACGGGCCGACCTATCCACTGCACCTTCACTGAAGCTATATCCTTTGATCTTAACTTTCAAACCAGACGACCCAAGATAGCCATTAGCTCCACATCAAAGGTCAAATCATCATCCAACTGAACCGCGCTGAAGTCTAAAACATGAGACGGGTCCCCAACATACTTTCGGAGCATAGAAACACGAAATACCGGATGCACACTCGACAAGTTGGGCGGCAAAGCAAGCATATAAGCCATCTCCCCAATCCTTCTAAGTACCTCAAAAGGCCCAATGAACCGCGGGCTCAACTTCCCTTTCTTTCCAAATCTCATAACACCCTTCATGGGCGAAACCTTCAGCAAGACCTTCTCACCAACCATATAGGACACATCTCGAACCTTCCGGTCCGCATAACTCTTCTGACGTGACTGCGCTGTGCGAAGCCTTTCCTGAATCACCTTCACCTTCTCTAAGGCATCCTGAACCAAATCTGTCCCCAATAGCCTAGCCTCGCCGGGCTCGAACCAACCAACTGGAGATCTACACCGTCTCCCATACAAAGCCTCATACGGAGCCGTCTGAATACTCGACTGGTAGCTGTTTTTGTAGGTAAACTCTGCAAGCGGCAAAAACTCATCCCATAAACCTCCAAAATCAATGACACAAGCACGCAAGATGTCCTCCAATATCTGAATAGTACGCTCGGACTGTCCGTACGTCTGAAGATGAAACGTTGTGCTCAACTCCACTTGAGTACCCAACTCCCTCTGCACGGCTCTCCAAAATTGCAAAGTAAACTGAGTACATCTATCTGAGATGATGGAAACTGGAACACCATGCCACACCTCCTTTTTCGCTACACCCGCGAGGGCGTAAGGAGTTTTTCCACTTAAAGGACAATCGGAACGGGATTTGTTATTAAAATTCAGAGTCGCCACTTGGGAGGTTTATGGTGTCCCAAGTCACCGGTTGAATCCCGAACCGAGGAAATTATGACTCTATTAACAGTCCGCGAACCAGAAATTCGAGTAAGGAATTCTGTTAACCCGGGAGAAGGTGTTAGGCATTCCCGAATTCCGTGGTTCTAGCACGGTCGCTCAACTGTTGTAATTGATTTTATCTGATTTCAAAACATGTTCTAACTTATGTGCCTTTTATTAGTAAACCGCTTTTATTGTTATTTTAATAAGAATTGCAACGTCGTGAAAATGCGTCTCGAACCACGTCGCACCAGTGCACCCGTGATTGTCAACACATTTCAACTTCGTTGAGATTTGGATTTGGGTCACATAAATGTGCACCCACATTTAGGAAGGTAATATTATTAAAATATACGCCGGAAGAAACTACGCATTTGCACTTTGCAAGGGCCATGGAATTTACTAAATGGCACGCTTCGAGTTCTAAGGATCAATACGAGATTAGTCAAACAAGGGCCATGTAATTGAGATTTCATTTGGCGCGGCGCACCTCGATTTATTTTGAAAGAATGTATTCAACTAAAGCCATACACGGATGTTCCTAATTATTTTCTAAATTTGATATTATTACCAAGAGTTACAGAGATTAATTGTGACATGTGGGTAAGCCTCAAACTGGTTTAATCATACTTAAACATCTTCCAAAATCTTACAAATCACAGTCACGTCACAATGAATAAATTAAAACAAATGCTAACTAACATTCAAAATAACGCCACTTAATATTACTAAAGAAAAAAAAACGAAGATACTACATGAAACACTTTTCATCAAACAAACTTTTCATGAAATAGTTGGTAATTAATTCCATGTGTATCAAACTCTTCACTTAATCAGGTAATTAAAATCGGATATCAAACAATATGAAACGCACAGCATCACACTTTCAACAAGAAATGGCGAAGTAGCTTCAACTAGGTTTCAACCATGTGACAGAATATTTAACAAAACGTTAAGGTTAGATAATTAACCCAGATCCACGGAAATCATGAAATTATCAGAATTATATTCCACTCATCACATCTTGAATGTATTAAACATATATCAACATTTAGAGCCGAAATCAGAACAAGGAACAGACCTCGAATGGCGACAAATGAGAACCTCGAACGAAAAATGAAGTGCTTCGTCGGAGTCCCAACGAAACTCGACCAAACTTCTTTGAACTCGGCAAAAATTTTGACATTAAATTGGGCTCTAGATTTGCCGTAGTTGTAGTGGAACAAAAGAGCTGAAGCCTGATAAAATACAAATGCCTTGTTACACCATTGTTACCAATACCAAATATCTAATCCTATTTTAGCGAAGCCGACCAGAAGGGAACTGGGGTGGCGGTTATTTCTTGTAAACAGGGCAGCTGACGGTGTAAGGCCCTTAGCTTAGAGAATTTGGGTGAGGTGTGCGGTGGCTGGAGAATTTTTCTAGTAAGGTGGGGTGGTCGCCGTCCCCTCTAACTCTAGGAATTGGGGATTGAAAAACTTTATTTTGTTCTTTTTGAAGATGAAGGATGGGGTCTGCGGCTGATCTCAAGGTTTTTTTTAGGTNTAAGCTATTCATTACTTGATAAAAGAAAACCATTTTTATGCTACACCTTGCTACCAACTCCCAGTTTTACTTTCTTACATTTATAATTGATTGACCTCACACGTATGAAGAATCCAGCATGGAGCTCTCAGGTTTTTAAATTTGAGTTTAAACTTACAGTTACACCTACAGCCTTTTGAAATATTTAACAAAACTTATGTATAAACATGGACACCACTAAACTAAAACACCCCTGAAATCAATAAACCAAGCCCCATTTCAAGCAAATACATATCCATTATGCATACTAGATCCAAGTATACTACAGCAAACTAAGAAATTCTTACTTAGCACATGTTTAACGATCCAAAACCTTGAATCAGTCATATCAACAAAATTTGATCCAATCCTTAAAGGGGAAAACAACACGAGTAACATGAAATGGGATCAACCAGTAAGCTAGACTATGAACAACTACTACTCAAATAGAACATATCCATACCCTAAGATAAATATACATCACTTTTGAAGAACAGCATGAAACAGAAAGGAAGATAGACAGGGTAAAAGCTGATTAAGAAACAGTTCAACACTCAAACATCAAGACATTCTATTCCATTTCCGACTCCCAATTTGAAGATCACATGGTTTGAATTTCAGAGATGTGTACCTGAGATTGGGGAAACAAAGAAACAAAAAGGGATCAGCAATGTTAGCAGCAGAGATCAACAACAGCAACAACTCAGTCCAGATTTAACACTTGAAGCCACGAAATCAATTCCAAATCCAATATAATAGTAAACACAACACAGCTTGACTCCAAAAAAACTTTCCATACACTAATATCAATCCATCGCAAACACTCAATGAACCAAAGATTGCTTCAGCAGGCTGGAAATTTTGAAATTCAAGAAGAAAACCAATGGAACAGTATTTTTCACTCAAAATTCTAGCTGTCTGTATTTGCTATTTTTCAGCTCTTCCGTCTCTGCCTTGAAAGGCAAGTTTAAGATGCCTTTATAGGCAAGGGACTAGGGCAGACCTTATGTTTTCAATTTTGCACCCTGCCCCCCCCCCTTTAATTCTCATTTTAGCTTAGGTGTCCCTCAATTACTGACTTGCTACCCAAGTTATGCTACCAAAAATCAGAAATTGCCATTCAAACCTCCAACCTAGAAGCTTCTAGGGACTTCTCAAATCAGTACCAAAAGATTCCCTAATTCTAATTTACCTAAAATACCCTTTAACGACCCTGTTTTTACCTTGAAACTCATGGACCAAGCTGACCCAGTAATTGAAACAGTCCAAACATGGGTCAACAATGATCCAACTCAAAAGAATTCAGCCTAATTCATACAGACCTGGGCTAATTCTTCTCTTTGGGCCCAGGTGTAGTTCCACGATGAGGCAGAAAAAAAAAAACCTATCCAACTATGAATTGGGAATCAATTACTACCCAAATTTATAATTAAAAGAAACAAGAAACTTAGGCTAATCTAATACATCAAATAAACTAATTACTGATTAAAGAGAGATGCAAGAATGAACACATAATTATTGAGAAATAAAACATACAAATAATCTGAACAAAATGCTTTCGAATTCGAGACGAGCTTTTTCTGGAAATTGCACGACCTAAAATGAAACTAAGATGAACACATGCTTCAAACAAGAAGAAAAGAAGAAGAAGACAGATGCGGATAACAAAAGAAAAATGGAAATAAAAATCAATAGTACCTCCCCCAATCCTCCTTGCAACAGAGCTTCGATGTATCTTTGAATTTGTGGCCGGAATCAGTCTCAATCGCGTGTTCTCAAATGAGAGCACACAACCGAGATCGATTCCAACCACAAAACTCCTAAAACCTTGCCGATTGGACTATTTGGAATTTTTAGGTCGTCCTTTCAAAATCCAAATTCGAATAATTCTATTAAGATTCGAGGGTAACGGGTCATAGATTAGGGAAGAGGAGGTGAGGGGGGTTCCATGGTGTTGTTTTGGTATGGTTTAGGGTAGATTGGGGTCAGCGCCGCCGGACACGGCGGAGGCGGCGCTAGGGTTTCTAAAATTCGAGACATTCCGGTAAGATTTGAGAAAACATGGTTGAAGATTTGGGATTGGGTGGAGGAGGGGATGCTATGGTGAAGATTTGGTGGCGATTGAACGCCGGCCGCCGCCGTAGGCGATTTCCGGTGTCGGACAGCGGCAGAGGGTGGTGGCCTGAGAGTCTCTGATGTTTGGGGGTGAGAGACGGGAGACGAGGGGGGTAGGGGGGGTGCGTTTGGACACTTAAATATTAAGTGACCCAGGCTTCCCAACCGTCCGATCTTGTAACCTCGACGGTCCAGATTTAATAGGCCAAAACGACGTCGTTTTGGGATATAACGGGATTGGACCGGTTTGTTGGGGTGGGTTTGGGCTAATTCTGAAAGGGTTTGGGTTTAATAAACTGGGCTGGGTGATCTGGCCCAATTCTTTTTCTTTATTCTTTTAATTGCTTTCTTGTATTTTTATTGACTTGCTTTTATTTTATTTTATTTTTTTGTATTTTTGTGTTTATTTATTTTTCTGATTTTATAAAATGCTAAACAAAGCAAAGACCTAACTATTTAACTCCTAAAATTATTTAAAACTTTATTTAAAGATAAGTGCAACAATTAACAATTAAAAGTGCAAAGAAACTATTTTTCGCAATTTTCTTTAAATTTTGTTCTAAACTAATTAATACCTAATTAATACTAAAATTGTGAAATTAAATCCTAAATGCAAAAATGCATATTTTTGTGTTTTCATATGAATTAAAATGCACGAATAAAAATGCAACAATTATCAAAAAAAATGCCACCAAATTCACGAAACATTACAAAATACTAAAGAAATTGTTTTGTTTGAAATTTATGGGAGTAATTCATATAGGGCAAAAATCACGTGCTCACACACCATGCAGCCGAACAATCTCCCAGAAATAAATCCCTACAAACCGCTCTGAAGAATAGGTAGTACACACAGGAATGAAGTGCGCGGACTTGGTCAATCGATCCACAATCACCCAAATAGCATCAAACTTCTTCAAATTCCGTGGAAGTCCAACAACAAAGTCCATGGTGATCCTCTCCCACTTCCACTCAGGAATAACCATCTGCTGAAGCAAGCCACCCGGCCTCTGATGCTCATATTTCACCTGCTGACAGTTGAGATACCGAGCTACAAATCCCACAATATCTTTCTTCATTCTTCTCCACAAATAGTGCTGCCTCAAATCCTGATACATCTTTGCGGCACCCGGATGAATAGAATACCGCGAGCTATAGGCCTCCTCCAGAATCAACTCTCTAAGCCCATCCACATTGGGCACACAGATCCGGCCCTGCATCCTCAACACCACATCATCACCGATGGTCACATCTCTGGCATCATCATACTGAACTCTGTCCTTAAGGACAAGCAAATGCGGATCATCATACTGACGCTCTCTGATGCGATCATATAAGAAAGACCGAGAAACCACACAAGCCAACACCCGACTGGGCTCCGAAATATCTAATCGCACAAATCGATTGGCCAAGGCCTGAACATCAACTGCAAGGGGTCTCTCCCCAACTGGAACATATGCAAACTCCCCATACTCACTGCCTTTCGGCTCAAAGCATCGGCCACTACATTGGCCTTTCCCGGATGGTACAGAATAGTAATATCATAATCCTTAAGCAACTCTAGCCACCTCCGCTGCCTCAAATTAAGATCCTTTTGTTTGAACAAATGCTGAAGAATGCGATGATCAGTGAATACCTCACAAGATACGCCATACAGGTAATGCCTCCAAATCTTCAATGCATGAACTATGATAGCCAACTCCAAATCGTGAACAGGGTAGTTCTTCTCATGGGGCTTCAACTCACGAGAAGCATAAGAAATCACTCTACCCTCCTGCATCAATACACAGCCAATCCCAACTCTCGAAGCATCACAATATACGGTATATGAACCTGAAGCTGATGGCAAAACCAACACTGGAGATGTGGTCAAAGCTGTCTTGAGCTTCTGAAAGCTCTCCTCACACTCGTCCGACCATACAAATGGTGCACCCTTCGTAGTCAACTTGGTCAAGGGCGATGCAATGGATGAAAATCCTTGAAGAAATTAGCGATAATAGCCTGCCAACCCAAGAAAGCTACGAATCTCTGTGGCTGAGGATGGTCTAGGCCAACTCTGAACCGCCTCTATCTTCTTTGGATCGACCTGAATACCCTCGTTGGACACCACGTGCCCCAAGAAAGCCACTGAACTGAGCCAGAACTCACATTTTGAGAATTTTGCATATAGCTTCTCCTCTCTCAATCTCTGCAACATAACTCTCAAATGCTCCGTGTGCTCCTCCTGACTACGCGAATAAACCAGAATATCATCAATGAAGACTACGACAAACGAATCGAGATAAGGCCGGAACACACTGTTCATTAGATGCATGAACGTTGTTGGGGCATTGGTTAGCCCAAAGGACATAACAAGAAACTCATAATGACCGTATCTGGTCCTGAAAGCTGTCTTAAGAATGTCTAAATCCCTTATCTTTAACTGGTGATAGCCTTTAAGAAAGATATCACTCTACTAGGAACATAATCAGTCACACCACGCCACTCGATCCGCGGTACACCCGGCATAGCCAAAGTGACTATCTTAGCATGACAGTCTAGAATAGCATGACATGGAGATAACCAATCCATGCCCAAAATAACATTAAAGTCCACCATGCTCAATAGCAATAGATCAACTTGGGTCTCCAGACCCCCAATAGTCACAACACATGACCGGTACACACGGTCCACAACAACAGTATCGCCCACCGGAGTAGACACATGAACGGGTAAAGCAAGAAACTCCCGGGGCGTACCCAAATAATGAGCAAAATATGAGGACACACAAGAATAGGTGGAACCGGGATTAATAATACAGAGGCATCTTTGTGGCAGACTGGAACAATACCTGTAATGACAGCATCTGAAGCAATAGCATCTGTCCTGCCTGGAATAGCATAAAAATGAGCCTGGCCACCGCCTGATCGACCTCCTCCTCTAGGGCGACCCCTGGATGCCTGACCTCCACCCCTAGCTGACTGGGCGGGTGGTGAAGTAACTAGAGTAGAAGTCGAGGGCTGACCCCTCTGCTGGGACGAACTAGCAATACGATGAAGACACTACCTCCACATGTGCCCAAACTCTCCACACTCAAAACAACTCCCAGGTGCTGGAGAAGGGGACTGAAGGGAACCCCTCGCACCGGAGTGACCAGCTGATGCGCTCGACATAGAAGAACCCTGAGCTGACGGGGCACAAGATGAAGTCTGAACTGGAAGGGCGCTAAGTGAAGGCTGACCCTGCTGAGAACCATGATAACCACGACCTGAAGATGCCTCGCGGTACTCTAGACGGGCCGACTGAGCAGACCTAAAAGAACGACCTCTACCACGCTGGAACTGGCCCCTCGAAGGAGCACCACTGTAACTGTTCGAACCTCGAAGCCTCTTGGCCTCCCTCTCCTCTCTATCCTGACGGCGAGCCGTCTCAATCTCACGAGTGATATCAACCACCTCCTCAAATGTAACACCCAATACTCTCTCTCTCTAGTCATCAAGATACGGAGATGGTAGTTAAGGCCATCAACAAATCTCCTGATCCTCTCACGATCTATCGGAACCATCCACCCGGCATGACGAGCTAACTCAGAATACCTCGCCTCATACTGCGATACAGTCATATCTCCCTGCTTCAGCCACTCAAACTATCTACGCAGCTCCTCCCTGCGGGACTGCGGTACATACTTCTCCAAGAAGAGAGTGGAAAACTCCTGCCAAGTAAGGGGAGCTGCACCAACCGGCCTACGCCTCTCATACGCCTCCCACCAAGTGAAGGCAACCCTAGTAAACTGGAAGGTGGTAAATGCTACACCACTAGTCTCGAGGATCCCTGCTATACGGAGCATCCGCTGACACTTGTCAAGAAAACCCTGGGCATCCTCGCCCTCAACACCACTGAATGACGGAGGCTGGAGCCTACCAAACCTCTCAAGTCGACGCTACTCATCATCTGGCATAACTGGTACTATAAACCCCTGAGCTGGTGCAACTGGCTGGGCTGGAGGTGCCTCCGACGTTTGAACTCCCTGCACTACCTGCTCAGGTGTGCGAGTAACGGGAGTCTGGGTGCCTTCCCTGACCTGTGAAGTAGATGCGGCTGTAGTGGCTGAAATCGCCTGAGCCAGGCCAGTGCAAACTGATAAGATCTGTGCCAAGGCCTCTTGAAGACCCGGAATCACAATGGGCACAACTGGTGCCTGATCCTGGGCTGGGGCAGCTGGTGGATCAATAGATGCTGCCCTCGCTGCGCTGCCCCTACCACGACTGCGTCCTCGACCTCTGGTGGCCGCAGCTAGTGGCACTGGTGGTCGTCCACCTCGTCCGGTAGCTCGTGTCCTCACCATAATAGAAGTTTAATAATCGGATCAACAAGTTCGCACGACAAGAATTTCAAGAATATGAAGTTTTTTCTAAAGGTTTTGCAGCCTCTTGAGGATAAATACAGACGTCTCCGTACCGATCCACGAGACTCTACTACACCTACTCTTGAGTCGTGAGACCTATGTAACCTAGGCTCTGATACCAACTTGTCACGACCCAAATCCCAAACCTGATCATGATGGCGCCTCTCGTGAAAACAAGGCCAGTCAGTCTAACCTAATTCATCCTTTAAAACAGTTAGTTAACACAAATATAGTCCAAACATGGTTTAATAATACCCAATAGCAGAAAATATAGATAAAAATGCGGAAATCCAGCCCGACACAGCCCTAACCAGGGTGTCACAAGTCATGAGCAACTAATAAATCCTGATACAACTCTAATAAATTCGAAATCAGATACAATAGTTTGAAGAACATGGAAATGATAAGATAAGGGAGGCACAGGGGCTGCGGACGCCAATAGCTACCTCGTAGTCTCCGAAACACCGCCTGGACTGGGAGGATCAGCACTCAGGAGTGAAAATCTGCTATGCCTGAATCTGCACACACGGTGCAGGGAGTAATGTGAACTCAGACCCAGTGAGTAATAAATATAAATAATGGCTGAAAGCAAGAAAACACGCGAAAGCACAAAGCATTCTATATAGAAGCAGTAAAATCACTTAAAACAGTAAATCGGTGAAATATCAAGTAATTTCCTTTTTAACAAGTAAAACAGGTAATTTAGGAGTAAATAACAAGTAGAAATTCGCCCCTCGGGCATAGTATCAATCACTCGGTACAGTATCAGCCCATCGGGCTCACTCTCACAATCACTCATATCAGCCCCCCGGGCTCTCTCTCAGAATAGTATCAATCACTCAGAACAATGGGTACCCGCGCTCACTGTGGGTGTGCAGACTCCGGAGGGGCCCCTTACGCAAGCCACCTCGTAGCATCATCACTCGGCACTCGGCCTCACATCACTCAAGCCACCTCGTGGCATATAAAGTATCTCAGGCCCTCGGCCTCATATCACTCAGCATATCCTCACACATGTCCCTCGGCCCACTCATTCCGAAAATCATCACAAGCCCCTTGGGCAATAGTAAAACAGTAGTTCTCAGCCCAAAACATTATTTAGAAATATCATTTAGTTTCAAATCTGAGTAAAAACGACTGAGTTTGTAAAACAGTGGAAAACAGCAGGACTGAGTTCAAATAATAAGTCAATGCAGTGAGGAAACAGTGATAAAAAAACCCTGAAGGGTTCAAATAGTTGGCACGAAGCCCAAATATGGCAATCAGCCAAAATTATGATGATAACAAATAAGTTTCAGTCAAATACGCGGTAAAATCATCAATCGGGACAGACCAAGTCACAAACCCCAGTAGTAAAATACCCCGTGCTCATCATCCAGTGCGTGTCTCACCTCAATATAGCACTACGATGTGCAATCCGGGGTTCCAAACCCTCAGAACATCATTTACAATCATTACTCACCTCGAACCGGCAATTTCGTTAGCTCGCGGCGCCCTTGCCCCTCGAATTGGCCTCCACGTGCGTCGAATCTATCCAAAATCAGAACGAATACGTCATAATATGATATGGGAGCAAAGCCCTAACAAAATAATTGAAAAATACCAAAAATCTCAAAATTAGCAAAAAACTCGAGCCCCGGGCCCACTTCTCGAAAATCAGAAATTTTTACATCAACGGGTTCCTTATCTCCCCACGAGTCTAACCATACCAAAATTATCCAAATCTCATCACATTTCGACCCTCAAATCCACGATTCTATCCAAGAGGGTTTTCTAAACTTTTCCAACAAAATTCGCGGATTAAATGCCAAAACTAGTAATAGATTCAAGTTATCCAACCCAAATTAAGTTAAGAACACTTACCCCGTTGTTCTCTCCGAAAATCTCTCGAAAAATCGCCTCACCCGAGCTCCAAATCGTCAAAAATGGAAAATGGGACGAAGTTCCATTTTCAGAACTTAACATTCTGCCCAGGCCTTTTCTTCTTCGCGAACGCGGTCACAGCCTCGTGTTCGCGAAGCACAAATCTCCATTGACCATTTTTCCTTCTTCGCGAACGCGTATCTCAAAACCACACACCTTCGCGAACGCGGAGGACCTCAAACGCGAAGGCCAAACTTTCCTCCAGCTCCAGCTCCTCTTCGCGAACGCGAGGACCCACTCGCGAACGCGAAGAAGGAAACCGGAACTGACTGCAGCAACATTTTCTGCATTTTCCTAAGTTCCAAAAATGGCCCGTTGGGCATTCGAAACACACCCGAGGCCCCCAAAACCTCAACCAAACCTACGAACATATCCCTTAACATCATTCAAACTTTCTCCAACCTTCGGAACGCCATAAACAACATCAAAACGCCTATTTTTCGTCGGATTCAACCTTAAAATTTTCAAAACTCGAAGAAACATATTTTTGATCAAAACGTCTATCCAACCTCGTCCGAATGACCTGAAATTTTGCACACACATCCCAAATCACATAAAGAAGCTACAGCAACTCTCGGAATTCCATTCCGACCCCCGGATAAAAATCTCACCAATCAACCGTAAATCGCCAAAATACTAACTTTGCCAATTCAAGCCTAATTCTACACTGAACCTCCAAAACCACTTCCGATCACACTCCTAAGTCACAAATCACCTCCCGGAGCTAACCGAACCATCAAAATTCACATCCGAGCCCTATAACTCATAAGTCAACGTCCGGTTGACTTTTCCAACTTAAGCCTTCTTAAAAGAGACTAAGTGTCTCATTTCTTATCAAAACCACTCCAAACGCAACCCAATCAACTCGACCACATAAAACACGGATAACAAAGCATAAAGAAGTAGAAATGGGAAAAACGAAGGGGTAACTCATGAGGCGACTGGCCGGGTCATCACACCAGCGGTGCTCTACCCCACGCTCGTCATCTAGCATGCAAGTCACCTCAAAGTAACACAACGATGTGTAATCCGGGGTTTCAAACCCTCAGGACAGTTTTACAATCATTACTTACCTCGAACCGGCGAAAACTCTAGTTCGTGACGCCTTTGCCTCTCAAATCGGCCTCTACGCGCGTCGAATCTATCCACAAACAGAGTGAATACATTACAATATGCTAATGGAACAAAGCCCAAGCGAAAATAATCAATAACGGGCACAAATCTCGAATTTACCAAAACCAGAGCCCCGGTCCCACTTCTCGAAACTCAGAAATTTTTACATCATTAGATTCCTTATCTTCCCACGAGTTAATACATGTCAAAAGTTCTCAAATCCGACCCCAATTGGCCTTTCAAATCTCAAATCAAATGTCAAATTTCTCAAGCCCTAGTTCTTCAATTTTAGGCTTAGTTTCCATGAATTTCTAGGTGGATTTCACAATAAAATCGAGTTTTAAGACCATAATTCTTACCTCAAGTCGATTCCTCTTGAATCCCTCTTTCATTTCCTCCAAAAATCTCCAAAAACGAGCAGTCGTGGGTGAAAATAGACCCAAAATCGCGGACAAGGTGACTTAAAAACATTCTGCCCAGCACTCAAAAATCCTTCTTCGCGAACGCGGTCCATCTCTCGCGAACACGTAGCAGAAAATTACGCTTACCATCTTTTACCTTACGCGAACGCGACATGCCAGTCGCGAACGCACTGCTTCCACAGTTTGAACTTCGCAAACGCGATGAACATTTGACCATCAGCTCCAGAACCTATTTCGCGATCGCGTACCCACACTCGCGAACGCGATGCAGCCTCTCTCAAACCTTCGTGAACGCGGCATTGAACCTCGCTAATGCGATGCTCACGAACCCAGGCCCTTCGCGAACGCGGGATCCCCTTCGCGAATGCGAAGGCCAAATATGCCTGCAACTGACCTGCAATTTTTCTGAAGTTCTCAAAACATGCAATAGATCCGCTTAGCCTCCCGAAACACACCCGAGGCCCTCGGGACCTCAACCAAACCTGCCAACATAACCCATAACATCATTCAAACTTGTTCCAATCGTCAAAATACCTCAAACAACATCAAATTACTCAAAACTCATCGAATTCAAGCCTAAGTTTCCAAAAACTTTCGAAATACACTTTTGATCAAAAACCCGACCAAACGACGTCCGAATGACCTGAAATTTTGCACACACATCACAAATGACATAACGAAGCTACAAAAACTCTCGGAATTCCATCCCGACCCTCGGATCAAATTCTCACCTATCAACCGAAATTCGCCAAAATACTAGCCTTGCTAATTCAAGCCAAATCCTTCCACGGACTTCCAAAAATACATCCCGATCGCGCTCCTAAGTCATAAATCACCTAACGGAGCTACACAAATCATAAAAATTCCGATCCGAGCTCATATACAAATAAGTCAACTCTTGGTCAAACCTTTCAAATTCAAAGCTTTCAACTGAGTCTGTTCTTTCAATTTCATTCTGATTTTCCTGAAAACCAAAACCAACGATCTACATCAGTCATAATGCATTACACGAGGCAAGTCATGCCCGAGAACTGGCGATCAAAGTGCAAAAGCTCAAAATGACCGGTTGTGTCGTTATAGGGTAAAACAGTCTTTTTCCTATTAGTACTGATTATTTTTGTTGAGCATTATAATTAGTGGATAAAAATTAAAGACACCCTTAATTAGTGGCTACAACACGCTATTTTTACAAATTATATGGTGTAACTAACATATAGTATAATGTATTTATCATACATAACTACACTTTGAAATAAATACAATTCATAGCTACTCTTTGTATATTGTAGCAAAATCTCAACGGTAAATACAGTGCATATAGTGTGTGAAGTCACATACAGTGATACATATTTTAATGTATTATATGCGTCGATATATCCATTTAAAGCGAATTGGAGTCACATACAGTGATACAGTATATTCCAAACTTCCAGTGCATTATATGCGTTAATATAGTCATTTAGAGCGAAGTGATACAAGTTGGTAACAATTGAACAAAGCTGCGAATGGTAATTAGACAAACTATAGTTACATACGGTAGCTAGTCTCTAAACTATAATGCTTTATGAAAAATTCTCTTTTATTAATGGGCTCAGTTGCGATTTCTTTTGTAAAAATGATACTTTCAGGGGTGATTTGCACAAGTAGGACATTCCGGTGCCACTCTTGATTTTTTGACCCCGCTTGCCTTATGGGTAGAACTTCAAGTTTAACAAATGTTGTCCCTCACTTGCCCCATGAGAAAACACTTTTGACTTTTGACCTTAAACTTTTGCTCATAGAACAAGTCGGGGTCAAAAAATTAAGATCATCCATTTTCAAGGTTATTAAGTGTAATTTCCTACGACTATTTGCAAGGTAACCGACAAATAATGAATCATAACATTAAATGTGGCAAATTCATTGAAAAATAACCCCATGAACTTTAGAAAATTTTCCTATAGTTCAAAATGCTGCCAGTGGAAGTCTAGGACAGTGTCCTAAAGTTTGAAACTTATACAAGTAAACCTTCAAGACAATGTTTGAAGATGGTTAAATTAAGTGTTTTTTTCCAATCACATGTAAGTTCTTTTGTTGACTCTGCTTTAGGAGTAAATGAATATAATGGTTTAGGAAGAAATTAACATAAATGGTCTTCGATTATGATTAAAATTTAAAAGCTACATTTACAACTAACAGCTTGTTTGGATAGTTGTTACGTATCGTTTCATAATGTATCGTATCGTATTGTATTGTATTGTATCGTTTGATGAATACAATGTTTGAATGGATTGTGTCATTTTATCGTCGTTTCATGGTATCACGCACCAGTAATATGATGAAATAAACTTGCAATATTATAAAAAAAATTATGATACGATATATAAAAAGGTAGGATAAATGATAAAATAAAATTATTTGATACTGATGAAGGGTGAGTTTGAGAGAAAAACCTAAGGAAACGACGCGACCACACCAAATCGGTCGTTACATAAAGTGACACATTTCATCGTTACGTAACGACGGATTTAACAATACGATACAATAAATTTTAAATAATAATCAAAACAAACATTGCATTTAAAATAATAATATGATATGATAAACCATCCAAACAAGCTGTAAGCGTCGGTAACTGTTCGGGAAGCCATTTACCCAATATGTGAGAAGCGAAACAGTGTTATGTTATATCAAAGTCGACAGCTATATTAATTAGCACACAAATAGAAAAGCTACTTGATTAAGAATCTTGGATGATTTTACTAGAAAGCTTTGATACTTGAAAGCGCGTCAGTAGCAAACAAATCATTTACAGGCAATTTACACTTTTGGTTTGTATACTTTTTCTAACGTCACAAAAATATAGAGAGTACTTGTACAAGCAATTTAAACTTTTGGCATGTAGAATAGAAAAACTAGAAACAACTAATGTCACGACCCGGATTTCCCACCATCGGGAGTCGTGATGGCATCTACTGTCGGAGCTAGGCAAGCCAAGTACTAAAACATTTTTTGATGACATCACAACGATATAAATAAAACGAGTCATTTAAATAAAAACGGAAGTCTTAAAAACATAGATAACTGAAAACCAAATGCGGAAGTTTAAATACAACTCTACCCAGATCCAGTGTCACTGACTCAACAACATCCTACGAACTCAACCGTGCGATCAAATCGCCAAAATAACATCAAAATCAATGAATTAAACCTCAAAATCATCACTTTTTCATCAAACTTCATAAACTTTTATTTTTAGATATTTAGGTCCGAAACATGTCAAATGACGTCCGATTTCAACCAAATTTCACAGAAAGCGCTTAAACCACATATAAAACCTGTACCGGACGCCGTAACCAAAATACGGGCCCGACAACAACACGTTCTAATCAATTTCCTTTTCCAATTTCCATATTAATTTCTAAAAAACAATTTCACAGAAAAATTCATTTCTCGGGCTCTCGACCTCGGAATTCGACTCCGAGCATATGCCCGAGTCTCATATTTTTCTACGGACCCTCCGGGACCGTCCAATCACGGATCCGGATCCGTTTACCCAAAATGTTGACCAAAGTCAACTCTATTCATATTAATATCAAAATTCATCAATTTTTACACAGAATTCATATTTAAGTTTTCCGGCTAAGCGCCCGGACTGCGCACGCAAATCGAGGCAGGCCTAAATGAGGTTTTTAAGGCATCCTAGACACAGAATGAGTGAGAAAACAAGTGATGACCCTTTGGGTCGTCACAACTAATTTGTGTAGAAGTACTAAACTTAAAGCACTAAAACTAATTTATACTTTTGGCATGTAAAACAGAAAAACTAGAAACAACTAATCAAGTTGAACATCATTGAGCTCCTGTGCCATAAACAGCTATTTACAGACTACCAAATATATTGCCCCTGGCTAATTCTTTGTGGTTTATGGCGTTCATGGATGTAGCCAAGAAAAGGGGGTCGATGCGAAAATGCATATTCGTTTCCAAGAGGCAGACCTTTAGCTTCATACAAGCATCATATAGTTAAAGACAGAGATCCCAAAGAGCCATTTTGACCGTCCAAAAGAGCGGAGCGAGGAACCTCCCGCAAGTACCCATCCTCTAAAAGGAAAACTCGTTCAGCCATTAGAACTGTTTCCAAGCGGTGAGCAATCACTAGTACCTGCATGTAAAGATTTAGACAACAATTAGAATTGCCCTAAAGGATAGACGTGCATATGCGAAAGGTATCATCCATTTTTCTTGGCAATAAAATGCGTCATCAATTAGCAAACTTCAAATCAAAATCATATGACAATTATATTGCCAACAAAGTCAAATTTGTCGCATCACATGCACGNGGGGGAGGGGAGGGCTTCTTCTTCTTGTTTGCACTATCTGAGATCGTAGAGAGAGAGAGAGGACTTAGATCTTGATTTGAGATCTTCGAGTTCCTCCTCGAGCTTGGCGTTTCTTTCCTTTTGGTCCAGGGAAGAACTACGCGATTTTGCTAGGAAATCCCCACAGACGGCGCCAAAATTGTTTGACTCAAAAGTTATTACATACCTTATGAGTATAAAACAATATAAATAAATCACGGGAAAATCATAGCAAACCGTAATAATCCATTGGACCAAATGAAGGAAACGAAAATCAGTACTCAGGATTAGGGGGAGAGACATTAGAAGCCTTTATTTATAATATTGGTTTGGTCTGCCTCTCCATGAGAGGTTCAGAGCCTTACAATGGTGTTCCTTGTGCCCATAATATGGATCTCGTTATCTCTTTTTTCTCTCTCAATAGTGGTCAAGAAGAAGCACCCCTTTCTGGGATTTCCTCTCTTGGTATTTATAGCTGTGAGCTTCATGAGCTGGCAATAAGTGGCCGTGACCACGTTGGGATTTCGCCTTCATGGTGGCGGATAGGCCATGGCCTTGCTGATCGAACCAGATGCGGGTTGAATCTCGTTAATTCTGAGTGGTCGTGCCACTAATTAATCACGAATTAGCTTAAGACGGGATTAGCCTCGTTAATTATCGTGGGGTCGGATCGACCCATACAGCATGTAAAACAGAAAAACTAGAAAACTAATCAAGTAGAACAACATTGAGCTCGTGTGCCATAAACAGCTACTTATAGACTACCGAATATATTGCCCCTGGCTAATTCTTGGTGGTTTATGGCGTTCATGGATGTATCCAACTAACCAAGAAAAGGGTTTCGACGCGAAAATGCATATTCGTTTCCAAGAGGCAGACCTTTAGCTTCATACAAACATCATATCGTGAAAGACAGAGATCCCAGTGAGCCATTTTGACCGTCCAAAAGAGCAGAGCGAGGAACCTCCCGCAAGCACCCATCCTCTAAAAGGAAAATTCGTTCAGCCATTAGAACTGTTTCCAAGCGGTGAGCAATCACTAGTACCTGCATGTAAAGATTTAGACAACAATTAGAATTGCCCTAAAGGATAGACGTGCATATGCGAAAGGTATCATCCATTTTTCTTGGCAATAAAATGTGTCATCAATCAGCAAACTTCAAATCAAAATCATATGACAATTATATTGCCAACAAAGTCAAATTTGTCGCATCACATGCACGTTTTCAACAGCAAATTTGTCGCATTCCACTCACATTTTCAACAACATTCGTGAAGGATGTTTGATCGACAAGAATGAACATGATTCTTTGGCAACATATGATGCATTGTCAGATCTAAAAATAGCCACAAATTCAGTTCTTCCATTCAACAAAGAAAAATAAAAGCAAACAGGGCAAGGTCCAGAAAGCTCTTCATTAAAAGGTATCCACACAAATCTTACTTTCTGGTACATAAAACAATAATAAGAAAATTTAAGACGAATCAGTAGTTGCGTCACCTGGATCGCATAGTACTACGCAAAGCAGGAAATTTTTTTTGTAAAGCGAAAGTCCAGCTGAGACAGATTTAAGAACATCAGCGCCATACTAGCTCAGGCTCTAGGAAGGGCTACACATCATTCCTCTAAGTTGGAAATTCAAATCCTAAGTGTGTATGATTTACCCACCCCTCTTTGGATAATAGCACTACTTAAATTTCAGATATTATAGATCCTGATTTTGAAGAATATAACATAACATATAATAATGTGAAAGTGTTTTCCACTCTCCGCTTATACCAGTTCAACAATATCCTTTGTGGATGTCTCTTACAAAAAACGAAGAGAATGGAAAAGAAGTGATCATCACCAAAGTTTGGGTTTAAACAAATTTATGTTGTTTTTTATCGCATCTCAACATGGAAGATGTGAACATATACCGAGGAAAACACAAGTGATATTAGAAATGTTCGATTAGTCTATCTCCAGACATCATGATTTGCCTCTAATCTGGAATTACAAACCTTGCCAGCCCCCATGATTACAGGGGCAAGTGGGCAAAGGAAAAGAGAGAATTCCAAATCTTCGCAAACATCCCTAACTCGGAAGATTGATTGAGCAGACACAATGCTCCTCTGTCTACCTTCTAACCTCTTAGTGATTCCATTCTCGGTGTCAGTTAATCAGTTTAATTTGCTTTACATACACCCGACAGAACAAGTTAACTTTTGTTGAGTTACAC
Organism: Nicotiana attenuata; assembly: GCF_001879085.1. Taxonomy (NCBI): domain Eukaryota; kingdom Viridiplantae; phylum Streptophyta; class Magnoliopsida; order Solanales; family Solanaceae; genus Nicotiana; species Nicotiana attenuata. Next base: position 266,589 of record NW_017670754.1, read on the forward strand.
AGTTGACCCACATGGACTCAGTAAGGACTTCCAAAGAGGTCTACAAAAGTCTTGGGTTCCTCAAATCATAGCATTATGGTGTTGAGTTGGAAGCTTGGATTCTCCACCACAGAAAAGAGGAATTAAAAGCCATTTACTCCCCTTCCAGATGTATTGCAAGGTTCTATATCTTGTGGACACTGTTAACCTATGTCACATCACTCATCTACTGTGGTCTGTGGGAGGAACCCTGCTTTATCAAAACATGCATTTTCTTTTTTGTATTTTTTCCAGTCGATATGCTTAATCATGGTTAATAGAGAGGACCTGAGTTCTAACTTGTCTTGTAAAATAATGACGAGGGACAGAGGGGAGGTGGAGAAGCCATGGTATTGAACTGTAAACAAAACTATAGAAGCTTCTTTTACTTACAGTACGATCTTGCATCAAGCGCTGCAGAGCTTGTCTCACCAACAACTCTGATTTGCTGTCTAATGCCGAAGTAGCTTCATCCAAAATCAGAATAGATGGATTCTGATAAAGTGCCCGAGCAATAGCTATTCTGGGATGAAAACAATGAAAAGGAATGAGAGGAACTTCCCTAGAACCAAAAGGACAGCTTTAACAGCCCCTACATTTGCAATTGCATTAAGTCTTTTGGGAACAAGGAGCATCAGATATCATGTTCTATTGCATTCCCTAACGACCTATACAATCCTTCAGTACCGATCTAACGAGAGGCTGAAATCAAACACACCCGAGATCCACTAACACTGACCACCAAAAATTGAAGAAAAAAAGAAGCAGCTNAAAGGGTTTCGACGCGAAAATGCATATTCGTTTCCAAGAGGCAGACCTTTAGCTTCATACAAACATCATATCGTGAAAGACAGAGATCCCAGTGAGCCATTTTGACCGTCCAAAAGAGCAGAGCGAGGAACCTCCCGCAAGCACCCATCCTCTAAAAGGAAAATTCGTTCAGCCATTAGAACTGTTTCCAAGCGGTGAGCAATCACTAGTACCTGCATGTAAAGATTTAGACAACAATTAGAATTGCCCTAAAGGATAGACGTGCATATGCGAAAGGTATCATCCATTTTTCTTGGCAATAAAATGCGTCATCAATCAGCAAACTTCAAATCAAAATCATATGACAATTATATTGCCAACAAAGTCAAATTTGTCGCATCACATGCACGTTTTCAACAGCAAATTTGTCGCATTCCACTCACATTTTCAACAACATTCGTGAAGGATGTTTGATCGACAAGAATGAACATGATTCTTTGGCAACATATGATGCATTGCCAGATCTAATAATAGCCACAAATTCAGTTCTTCCATTCAACAAAGAAAAATAAAAGCAAACAGGGAAAGGTCCAGAAAGCTCTTCATTAAAAGGTATCCACACAAATCTTACTTTCTGGTACATAAAACAATAACAACAAAATTTCAGACGAATCAGTAGTTGCGTCACCTGGATCGCATAGTACTACGCAAAGCAGGAATTTTTTTTTGTAAAGCAAAAGTCCAGCTGAGACAGATTTAAGAACATCAGCTACATACTAGCTCAGGCTCTAGGAAGGGTTACACATCATTCCTCTAAGTTGGAAATTCAAATCCTAAGTGTGTATGATTTACCCACCCCTCTTTGGATAGTAGCACTACTTAAATTTCAGAAATTATAGATCCTGATTTTGAAGAATATAACAACATATAATAATGTGAAAGTGTTTTCCACTCTGCGCTTATACCAGTTCAACAATAATATCCTTTGTGGATGTCTATTACCAAAAAGGAAGAGAACGGAAAAGAAGTGGTCTTCACCAAAGTTTGGGTGCAAACAAATTTATGTTGTTTTTTATCGCATCTCAACATGGAAGATGTGAAGATATACTGAGGAAAACACAAATGATTTGAGAAATGTTCAATTAGTCTATCTCCAGACATCATGATTTGCTTCTAATCTGGAATTACAAACCTTGCCAGCCCCCATGATTACAGGGGCAAGTGGGCAAAGGAAAAGAGAGAATTCCAAATCTTCGCAAACATCCCTACTCGGAAGATTGATTGAGCAGACACAATGCTCCTCTGTCTACCTTCTAACCTCTTAGTGATTCCATTCTCGGTGTCAGTTAATCAGTTTAATTTGCTTTACATACACCCGACAGAACAAATTAACGTTTGTTGAGTTACAAAGTTGACCCACATTGACTCAGTAAGGACTTCCAAAGAGGTCTACAAAAGTCTTGGGTCCCTCAAATCATAGCCTTATGGTGTTGAGTTGGAAGCTTGGATTCTCCACCACAGAAAAGAGGAATTAAAAGCCATTTACTCCCCTTCCAGATGTATTGCAAGGCTCTACATCTTGTGAACACTGTTAACCTATGTCTCATCACTCATCTACTGTGGGAGGAATCCTGCTTTATCAAAACAGGCATTTTCTTTTTTGTATTTATTTCCGGTCGATATGCTTTATCATGGTTAATAGCATTGTTATCAAAGGCGAAAAGCGCAAAAAAACTCTAAGGTCTGTTGGGGCTTTAAGCGCAAAGCGCAAATAAAGCGTGAGCTTTAATGAAAAAAGGCGCAACTGGAGAAAAAGTAAAAATATGTATTTGTAGTCCAAGACTAATAATTATAAGCACGAATAATAAATATATGGATAAAGAAATTGAAAAAAAATTACGATAAAGTGAAATATCAATTGTTTAATGTTGCCTTTTCAGGTTTACACTCATTGGTAAGGAAAAGTATGCCTTAGAGCCTTGATGCGATATTAAAGCGCCCACAAAGCGAGGCGAAGCGCCCAACAAGTTTTGAGCCTCGCTTCAGGGCTTATGCGCGCTTTAAGCGCGCCTTTGACAACACTGGTTAATAGAAAGGGTGGGCGTGGCTCCCGTGGATGACAAGATGCGGGAAGCGCGGCTTAGATGGTTCGGACACGTGCGGAGGAGAAGCCTAGATGCACCGGTTAGGAGGTGTGAACGGTTGACTTTGGCAGGTACGAGAAGAGGCAGAGGGCGGCCTAAAAAGTATTGGGGCGAGGTGATTAGGCAAGACATGGTGCGGCTTCAGATTTCCGAGGACATGGCTCTTGATAGAAACATGTGGAGGTCGAGCATTAGGGTGGTAGGCTAGGGGGTAGTCGAGAGTTCTTCCTCTTTGTACCGGGTAGTCTGATAGAGTTTTGTTTAGGTTTGTTAGCGGTCTATGTTGTGTTCACATTGTTGTTTTGCATAGTTTTGTGTTATTGTCCTTTCACTTATTCGTGTTGTTATTTCCTTCTGGCATCTTTTGTTGTTACATGCCTTTTCTCTTGTTTCTTTTCTGATATTATTGTCTCTCCTGTTGAGCCGAGAGTCTCCTGGAAACAGCCTCTCTACCCTTTTCGGGGTAGGGGTAAGGTCTGCGTACACTCTACTCTCCCAGACCCCACTAGTGGAATTTTACTGGGTATGTTGTTGTATGGTTAATAGAGAGGACCTGAGTTCTAACTTGTCTTGTAAAATAATGACGAGGGGAAGAGGGGAGGTGGAGAAGCCATGGTATTGAACTGTAAACAAAAGTATAGAAGCTTCTTTTACTTACAGTACGATTTTGCATCAGGCGCTGCAGAGCTTGTCTCACCAACAACTCTGATTTGCTGTCTAATGCCGAAGTAGCTTCATCCAAAATCAGAATAGATGGATTCTGGTAAAGTGCCCGAGCAATAGCTATTCTGGGATGCAAACAATAAAAAGGAATGAGAGGAACTTCCCTAGAACCAAAAGGTCAGCTTTTACAGCCCCTACATTTGCAATTGCATTAAGTCTTTTGGGAACAAGGAGCATCAGATATCATGTTCTATTGCATTCCCTAACGACCTATCCCAGACAATCCTTCAGTACCGATCTAATGAGAGGCTGAATTCAAACACACCCGAGATCCACTAACACTGACCACCAAAAATTGAAGAAAAGAAGAAGAAGCTCTAGTGCCTGAAAAGGTGATCCCAAATGAATTTGGCAAAACATTAATTTGTCGAGAAAAAAACAGCTGTAGAGGAAGACCTAAGGCCAACCTGAGAACCACGAACTTTGCGATATCAGATTTAATTCTTTTTCTAACGTTTTTGGATTGACAGAAAACTTTCTTGCTGTGTGTTTCTGTTACTCCCTTCATTTGACTAGTAAGTGATTAAGTTCTCAAGAGGGGAAAGCTTTTTCTAAAAATCTAAGGCATACTACTGATAGATTGTGCATGACCGAGATAGATAAAAAAATTCAAAAAATCAAAGTGTATTGCTGGGGAAAGTATCATACCTTTGCTTCTGCCCTCCACTAAAAATTGAGCCCCTAGGTCCAACATTTGTCTCATAGCTAAGAGGAAGCGATTCAATAAATTCATCTGCACTTGCAGTTCTTGCAGCAAGCTTCACTCTCTCCATATCAATACCAGTCATTCTATCCCTATATCCAATGTTCTCGGCAACAGTTCCAGAAAATAATGTCTGATAAATTTTTAAAACAAAGTAGAAAACAATTTAGCCATGAAATCCCTCTTAGTTGACCAGACTAGCATGGACTTGAAGAATATATGCCCGTAAAGTGTGAAAAGCGAGCAGTTGGTTCAAGAAGACGCGATATCTTCGCTAAAACTTAAAAACCAAAGGTTTACAGTTTCCAATAGAGCATCTTAGTTCCGTGTTGAGTCTAATGTCTACTTTTGATCACTGAAATGTTTCAACCAACTTCTGGATAAAGCAATATCGCCCCTCTTTCAGACCAGGTATTTTAAACTGGCATATAAATAGCAGTTCAACTTATTTTAGGAAGCTTTTATCTTTAATTGTATATGAGCACAACATGACAGAAATTGAGGGAGTATCATTTCGAATTCTTCGAGATGAGGAGCTTTGCCAAATACGGAAGTAAAATAAGTTGAGATGGACCGAAAAGGTAACAAGATCAATCAGAAGGACAAGCATTATCCTAGAAAAATTGATGCTCCTTAGCTAATAAAATAAGCATGCAGCAAACATTTTTACAAAGGCAAAGAGCAGAACATGATAATTAGCATCATCTAGGAAATATGAATTTTGGTAATTGCAATTGCTTCTTACTAAAAAATGCATGAACGAGCCACACTGAAAGTTTTAGTGTGGAAAAACTGGGCAAAACATTTTAATTGAAATATATTAACTGCAATTTTTCTCCATACCCACTCATTAGGAAATGAAACCTAATAATGTGTAAACTGCATCTGAGTCTTGAATACTTTACTGACAAACTCTTTATATCTCCTAAGACTACTTTAACTGACCAGACTAGTATAGAGTTTAGAAGAAGATAGTGTCTACCACATACGAGTTAGTTAGAGATTATTACATAGAGCATCTTAGTTCCATGCTGGGATTTTCAAAGTCTACTTTTGAGCAATGAAATTTTCAACATACACCTTCTACTGTACCGACTTCAAGATAAAGCAATATTGCCCCTTTCACCTCTGGGTATTTCTGAACTGGCATAAAATTTGAAGTTGGACTGGTATACAGTTTAGATCTTTAATAATAGTAATAACAATAATATAATTTACTTAATAGAAAACCTTGAAATTTTTTTTTAATTTTAATTGCCAACTGGACTAGCCACTCAATCTACCCTACAACTTCTGGCGGTGTATATTTACCAGATATATTACGCTAACAAACAAGCCAAGAATTTAAGAGACTTATTTCTTAATATGTCCGCTAGCTTTCACGGAAAATCATCCCCAGATCATGTACAAGCAGCCGATGAAAATCATATCCCAAAACTTGAAAGCTGGAGTATGATCCGAATACCAACTTTCATGTATCCATCTCCGTATACATTCAATTTCTTCTCAATAGACCTCTGCCTATCTTCCTCATATTGACCTAAAAGCACTAAAGCTTGAAATAACAAAAGACCGCCCAACTTTCTATTTAATCCAATTACATGTATGTGAGAAAAAAAGGGAGAGTTTTGGAAAGACGCGTGAAGACAGTTGCCTTAGGCCTAAAAGCTTTTCCAGGCACAGTTCACAAAGTATATTGCAGATTTAACCAGTGTTGGACTTTCGTATTTTCACTATTATACACTGCACAAAGTATATTGCAGATTTAACCAGTGTTGGACTCTAACAACTTACAAAAATCAGAAATCAGCTTTCCACAATTTGACCTCCAAGAAAGAGATTGAAGCCATATAATTAGGAAACATAGGTAATCCAAGGCAATGGCCAATTGGCTCCAAAGAGACATCTGTCTATAGAGAACCTGAAAGCACTTTGTAAGACAGCTTCTTGAGCTATGTTCTAGTTAGCTAATAAGTAGCTGCTCCTCGAATCAGACTGAAGCACAAAGAAGGCAAGAACCCCTGGTGGGGGGGGTAGGGGGGGGGGGGTTTTTACTTGGACTGCACATCAATCAAGAAGCACTCTTCTAACATTGTACTTCCTACACTAAGAAAGTTCTCTAAAATCAATGCGACAGCTTTTCTTAATGTCTCGGGGAACAAAGAAGAAAATATGAAATAAATGTTAGAGCAAAATCAAAGACTATAAACTAGAGGAAACAGTCCCCTCACTTGAAAACCATGCAGTATATAATTAAAATTTAGGTTAACAAGCCATGGAAAATTGATTCTTTAGAGAATCTTTAGATGACTTGTCTAAAAGCCCTCTCCTTTGACTAGATACTTGCAGTGTAAAACCCTCATATTTAGCAACAATCTGATCATCGAACCTCTATCGGCTCTTATAATATATTCGAGTCTCCAATTATCGCCCTCCACATCGAGGATAGCAATCAACTGCTTTACCCCTGTACTGCCAGGTGATTCTGGTGAAAAACCCAGTAGCTAGTTCTTCACAAATATAGCAACTTTTTATTTTATAGAACATGAAACTTTTAAGGTGAAAGGCTCACAAACAGGAGGATCATGCTCAGAAGTAGATTTCTTAAACTAGTAACTGCCAATGAATCTCCACTCCCAACCCCCAACTCCACCAAATATAATTGCACATCAACAAAAGAAAATGGAAAAAACTTACGGCTACTCCATCTGCCATTCGACAGTGAAATGCATAAGCATCACACGTCTTCAACACTACAGCAACCAACCATAAATAAAGGATTAGCAATATGTGGAAATAATTAAGAGGCTTGGACTTACTGTATCTTGAGAGACCAGACCAACATGTCTCCTCAAACTCTCTAATCGTATGCCTCTAATATCCAAACCATCAATCAGAACGGAACCTGTCAGTGAGTAACTAAACTTTGTCATGCGACAACAAAAGATAACTTCCGTATTCATCATTGGCGACCAATTGTAATGACAAAACTACTAACCTTGTAAAGGATCATATAGGCGAAGCAGGAGTTTTACAAGAGTCGTTTTTCCTCCTCCTGATGGTCCACACAGAGCAACGATTTCTCCAGATTTAATATGCAAGTCCAAGTTTTTCAATACAAGAGGTCCATTGTCTCCATATCGAAAAGAGACATTATAGTATTTTACTTCTCCAGCGACACAATGTAAGTCAACAGCATTTGGGTTCACAGTTTCCTGTACATTTATGCATAGTAGATATTCAGGCACACCTTAACAGCCTGATGCTAAATTTCTAATTGATTAAAAGGGAAAAAAACTAATTGAAAGTTACAATACTAATACTAATTGCAATGATGTTTAGCATAGAAGCAACCTATATTAAAGGAAATTAGAAATTTATGTTAGCCAAGATCAATCAATCTTAGGTTACTCATTGGTGGAATACTGGGCAATCCAAAATATTTTTGAATTTTCCAAAAAAAAAAAAAAAAAAAAAGATTCCAATTGATACAATGTAGAAGGTGAAAGAATCAAAGCGTAAACAGACCACCAAATAGGACGGAGCTTTCTAAATTCTAAGAATATATATGAAAAATAGATAGAACTGAAATTGGTGGCCATTGGAGAGCAATCTTTTTTCAGAAATTAATGCATAATATGAGTATAAGATGACAATTATCTATCTTGCAATAACCACGTTGATGGTAGCAGTTGTAAGTATTCAACTCTTAAATCTGACAGTGTCTATAGTTTGGTTTCAGGTCCAAGGGTGGAAGGATAAATTATTCAGAACAGTAACTGACGCAGGAGCCTAATTCTACTTCTGCTGATCTCCATCCTACATGCCATTACCAAAGTTATAACTAGCATTGGACCATCATATCTAAGGAAAAAGAATCACGAGTACAAACATTTCCTTAGAAATCAACAAGTTGTATATTTACCTCGGGTTCAAAGCTAGTCAAATTAAATAAGCGCTGAATTGCTGGCTCTCCTTGTTTTAATTCATTGTATGCTTTCCCCGCATCCTGCACAACTCTTAGATTCAGATTGATAGCTAAGACTGATCCACTTGCTGAGCCATAATAAGAAAATGCAGCAGTGTGGGAGAAGTCTAGCCGAACAAGAAGTAGAAACAACAACAGACAATCAAAGAGCAAAGAGAAACATAAAAGTAAAGTCACTTCAATTTAAATGGTGAGAGAAGTTAATCAAATTTATGAAGTCTCAGGCTCGAAAGAAGCTTCTTCGCTTAAGGAAAGTTTCGAGTGATTCACAGTACTATTCAAAGCTTCCTATAGATGCCTTATGATGTGAGAACGACCTCCTGAGTAACTCTGTTCTACTTCGTTCAGTTCAGGTACCTGGAGAATTTGGTACTTATATCTGCAATTTATAAGGTAACATTATCTCGTGGTTGATAGTTACTTGAAGGTTGTGCTGCTCTATTCTTATCCTAACGCCCAAAGACAAATGAAGCTACTGTACGCATTCCTAGACTCTCAAGTAGATCTCTGTATATTTGTTCTATAAGAGCATCGGACAATTGTAATTACTTGGTCCTTGTTTCCTTTATCTTTTAGCCACTTTCTGATTTGATCTCATCTCTAGCTCCTTAAAGTTCCTCCTTTTGATACAAACATTCTAACTCTTCAAGAGCACAGCATTTTACTAGGAAAAAGGAAAATGTGGCTAGTATATTGTCATTTTTCATAATGTAGCCTTGGAAAGAATGTGAAAAAGAAGATATATTGAGAAAGAATTGCTTTTCATTCCCTCAATCATGTTGGGTTGAAATAGTGACTCCAAGTAATCTAAAAGGGGTAAATATGTGATTCCAACACCTAATTACATAATCACATGAATTCTCAACATTTCCACATTTACAAGGTATGGGTTCTTGCATTTTTTCAATCTCCTAACAGTGACATTCTTTTTTCGTGATAAAGGTAGAGTCCGGCCAGCTTGTATGAGCATCGACTATTCTTCTAGGTACCTTCTACCTCCTAACAGTATAGGTACCGAGTAACTAAGCCCACCAAGGCTTAATTGGATCGGAAGAAATCACAAAGAGCTTTTTTCGTCCCTGCTGGGATTCGAACTTTAGTCTCCAAGATTTGCACCCACTTTCTGATATTGACATTTGTAACACTCGTCCTCAAGTTAAAGAATACATCGTGTATGCTCCTAACTTGCAGATATACTCAATTATGGATCCACAGAGTGATTTTGTAAGAATATCTACTAATTGATCATTTGAGCTGAGTAATTGTCGCAATCCATTCCGATTCAATCTTTTGGAGGTATTCTCTGCACTTAGCAATGCAGGGAAGAGTCGCCCACGTGAAAACACACTCAAACCAGCAGGCACAAAAGAGAGCACACAGTGACTTGCCATTACTTTTGAGTTTTGACATAAGCAAAATATCATTAGCATGCCTTATTTATTCTTATAATAAATAATTTATCAGAAAAGCATCCAGCGTATACTATCCATATACAACTATACATTAAGCCACTTACTCACTCATCTCCTTGCAAACTCCCCCTTTTGATCATACAAGATCCAATATATGACTTGGAAGGAAAACAAGAATATCATGCTAACACAAATTCCTTTCATTGTATTGGGCTCCCCTCTAGAGCCTTTACCGCATTCCAACCTCTGAAACTGTCATTGGTTACATCTGTTTATTATTGGAGTGCCTTATTTCTTCTTAATTAATTCATGGATTTACCAGCTTCAAGGCCTTTTTGAGCAAGCTAGATTTTCATAATTACTTAGCCTTAGTCTTAGTTCATATAGGAAATTCAGCCTGGACCCTACCACAAGTACTACTACCTCAGTCTACTTGGAGGAAATTAAAGATTAGATCTCTACGAATTTTATGAACTCTTGAAGCTTTGTTAGATGTTTGAACTTAACAATTGATATTAGAAAACATGCCAGAATCAATTCTTAACCCAAAAGAGATCAGATATGAAATAAAAGGGTCTCCTAAAGAGAAATAAATATCGATTAATGCCCAATAAAACTTCTAAGTAAATAAACATCACAAAGCGTTTAGCAGGAGTACCCCATCCAGCAGCATTTGTCCCATATCTGCAAAGAGCCAACCACAATCTATGGCTCCAAAGCTTTACACATAACAGGTCAAATGGTTGAAGGTAGACTCTGGCAGAAGAGATGAGCAAAGGTGACAGCAAAGCAGCAAATAAGTCAAAACTAGTGCAGACAGAAACTGCTTTTTGAAAATTTGAACATGCTGCATCTAATTATATGCCACAGGTTCAATCCCAGCTAGGCAAAATCACTAGGTAATTTCTTTGCATCTGCCTAAACCTTGGTAGGCAAAGTACCTGGTACCTGTGCTGGTGGAAGGTAGCAAATACTCGATGATAGCCGAGATGCTTATAAGTTGGCCCGAACACCACCCTCATAAAAAAGTTATGCTACAATTATTTGATAGGCACGTAATTAAGAGGTTATGTTGGTTATTACTTCATTAACTGTAATGTTATAAGAAAAATATGAAGTAGTCGTTTGAAAGTTGGTTTAAGGGGAGAAATTCACATAAAGTTCGAATTTGTATTCTTGAAATTCGTCAAAGTTAATCAGGAAAATTATTAGTTTAGAAGTGTGCTATATAAATTGGATGGTAATATAAACTTATCCATCTTAGTCCAAAGATAGGAGGCAAATCAAAATTTCAAACAATTGAAAATACAGAAACATAATCCTTCCAATAAATGAAGCATTACCTGGATTGGGGAGATCAGCAGAACTAGGGATGTTACAAAAGAAACCATGGCAGAGCAATCAAAAGAACCTTTTGAAACTACCAGCGTGCCAGTGCAAAATGTGAATAAGACGCCAAAATATATTGCTTGTACCAACTGAGGAATAAATGCCTTCAACTTCTTCTTTCCCATAGTCGCGGATAGATCAGCAAAAGCAAGTGACTGGAACCTTTTGCTTTCACAGGACTCTGCATTGTTTGCCTTCACAAAAAGAATTGATGGGAGGATCTGTAACAAAGAGCAATTTGGCTTCAGTTGGCATAGAAAGCTTGATTCATTGAATATAAGGAAGAGGGTAACATAGAACAAAAGAAGCTTGAAAAGAGGGTAGAAGGTGGAAGAAGTTTTCTCCATGTGTTGGAATGCCCGTGAGCATATGTACATTTTGGAAAACCAAAGAGGTATACCAAACCAATACACACTTACGAAAACTAAGAAGCTACTGCACTTGACGAATAATCGTATTGAAATGAGATGGTGGCCCTCAATAACACAGAATGATATAGAGAATTCATATGTTTTGAATTGAAGCTAGTCGATAGATTCATTGAATTGCCTAAGGAAAAGGAAAAACCAAACTAAAAACACTTACCTCATTCAGATAGGAAGAGAGAGAAGCAACAGCAAGTTGTGCCTTGTTAGATACGTCACGAAGTTTTTCGCCCAGGTAACCAATCATAAAACCCATCAATGGAATCACCTTAAATGACACCCATCAAAGTTCAATATAAACTCATCCAACACTCATAAATAATTCATAATTATAGAAGACAAGAACTAATGCATCATTTATCACCAAGGCAGAAAGTAATGATAGAACAGGGCTGATGACCAACATCTGAATTGCCATTGCTGATAACTGAAGACTACTTGGAACAATCGTCTGTAAATCACAAAGCACAAGATTTAGAAAGAGAAGGGAAGGGGTTTATTGAAGACATAAAAGTACAAGTGTCCGTTCTCTAACAGCTTAAACTTTTCATGAATAATTGTTCGATATGGTACTAATAGCAATCATGAGTTTTTAGTCCACCGAACACTTCTCAACAAAAATATTTCTATGTGCTCAGTCTAGGAAAAAGAATCACGCCACAAGTAAAGGACATCTTGCAAACATAACATAAACATCCTAGTTCAAATCTTATGGCCACTAGGGCCGAAGCTAGGTTCAAGTAAGGGGGTTCAGTTGAATCCCTTTCTCCGGAAAATTATACTATTAAAATAGGGAAAAACAAATTTCTTTATTTATATATAAACTGGTGAATCCCTTTGACATAAGTGAAGATTCTAATCTAGTGTAGTACTAAAGGGTTCAATAGGTCACATGTTCAAATCCTATGTATGACATTCCACCCATCAAAACAAATATTTCACATGCTTGATCCAAGATAGTTAAATAATAAGAGGGCGGTTACAAGCACAACAAATAAGTAAAAGTTTGCCCTTCTAGCCATTTAAACTTTTAGATAATGTGGTTCACAAGTTCAAAAGCATAAAATATAAAGAACCGGATGCTCCCAGCGGTTTGGTACTTGGGGGTACCAAAGTATCATTGTCTTAATGCAGTTCACACAATTCAACATTATAAATATACAGAACCGGATGCTCCATGTTTTTGATAGTTAGTTGGGAGTACCCTTACAGAAGCGGATTCAAAATTTGAACTTTTTGGGTTCGAGTTTGAAATCAATTATTTATACTTATTTACCAAAGTCACATATGATAGAGGCGGATCCAGGATTTAAGCTCTATGAGTTCAATCTTTTAGTTTTTTTCACGTTGAATCCATTATATTTTTGAAGTTATGGGTTCATATCTACTGTTTGTTCAATTTTAATGAAATTTTAATCATAAATTTACACTTCGCGTTGACTGATTTCATATGAACATGGTATTCCAAAGCTACAACCTCCCCTGCATATCCAGGTATGAGCCAAAGCTACTAAGTTCGAATGAACCTCTAATATATACACTATATTGGTACATGAGTACTAAAGCATCAACGTTTCTCAACTCACATTCAAGAGAGAATAAACAGTATCAGCAACATCAGAAGCCTCAGCAGTAATCCTGTAGGCAACATCTCCAGCAGCAATCCCACTCCCTCCCTCAAAAAACCCTAAATCTCTCTGCAAAACCTTACGGAAAACATAAACCCTCATCTTATACACACAATTCAACGCAGCTTCCCATAGAAGCGCTTGCTGCAGATAATTACCAATGAGTCGAACGACAAACAAAGCGCCTAAGACCAAACACTCCTCTCTCAACCTCAGAACATCCAACGGAGGATTCATGAGAGACGAGAATTTCCCTACTTTGGGAATAATTTTGGAGAGAGAGTAAACGGATATTGCACTGCATATCCATCCACAGAGGATTGGTTGCCATTCCGACAGGAGATAGGGTTTAAGAGGAGCTAAAGAGGTGAATTTGCCGGAGTTCGCAGCGGCGCGTGGGGATGATGATTTGATTGATAAAGCGGATGTGGAAATTGGGAAATTGAAGATGATGTTAATTGGTTTGGTGGATTGGTAGGGGACGGTGAGTTTGTGGTGGCGAATTGGTGGTGAATGGCCGTAATACGGCGGTTTCAGGTGAATTAGGGACATTTCCTTTTGCCGGTGGAATTTTCAAAAGGAAATTTCACCGTTGGAGGGTGATTCGCGCGCTTGCGTGGCAGTCGCACCCCTTAATATTCATATCGGTTGCCTTCCAAAGTTTCATAAGTATGTTTTTTGTTTCTTTTTATAACATTGAAAATATATCATATTAAACAATTTAATCATAAAAATTACCAATCAAAAGTAAGAATATATATATAACATTTTGATCATGGTTAAGTGATAAAAGTTTATATGCAAAGCACAAATTTTGCACTCATCTAGTTGGTGGAAATATTGAGCGTGGTTAAATTTTTCTCAATTCGAACTATTATCTAATTAGAATCCAATTAGTCATTCTTTATGCATGGTTAACTATTTAAGGAAAGAGGCTTAGTTTTAAGCGAATATTTAAGTAGGTATTTTTTGGGTAACTCTTTTAGCATTTTATTTTATACTTTGAACATTTCTAAGCCCTACTATTAGGGGGGGGGGGGGAGTTAATGAAAGAGGACGAAGTAGTCCTCATGAACATCACGTTTCTATACATTAATTAGATCACTTAAAAATTAATAAAATATAATGACTCATATAAGTAAAACTAATTACATGTATAATAAACCAAATAATATGCTAGAATAGGTAATCACACTAATAGTGCGTTATACCCAAAATAGTTCCTTTATACTTTCATCCAGCGGATGACAAATCAATAGTGTGAAACAAAAATACTCTTTAATTAAATAATACTTCTATAGAATATAGATATACGATCGAAGTGAGGTTATTTTCCATACTTTTTAAAAAAGTTTCATTAAAAGGGCTTCAAGAAGATGGAATATGCAAAAGAAGTTGTGTAGCTCCCGTACATGAGAAGAGACTATGATTTGATCAGTGTATCGGTCAAAATCTGACCACGCGTGGTTCAGCCTAAAAGGAAGGGTGAGGAGTCGATTGAGCCATGGTCGTATTCATAAGACGTCATAACAACGAGTATTTTGGCCGCTGCCGAGATCGAACTATCTAAAAGATCGTATGGCGAGGCATATGTCATGACATTTAAGGGGGACGGCCCAATGCACAATGAACAGACTAAGGCCCTTTGGCTAAGAACCGTTGGATAAAAGGATATAATTACTATATAAATAGGAGGGAGAGAACTCATACCGCCACATGAAATGCACTACACTCCCCAACTAGGAGACACGAAAATGTTCTTCACGCGCCCATAACTCGGGCTACACCTCAAATCACAATAGGAGTCGAACACTTAACAGTTCCTCTATTATCCAGCAGACTTCTTCGTCACTACCAAATCACATAGATACATTTCGCAGTACTAACATACTCATCACATGGATATCCAACCGCCACTCTGGCTAATAGGGACAATACCGAACATATAAGTTCAAAACACTTGCTCACACAATCAGCACCTCGGTGCTCAAGCCATAGCAAAGATCCGGCCTCAAGTCCTCCAGACTGGCCCAACATCAAACTCACGGAGATTACATCTCGCCCCTTGATCGGGGAATCACAAGCCATCAAGGCACATCTGATACTGAGCACTCATGCGCGCATACGAACACGTGGAAGGAATTTCAAAAGTTTCCTTTCAAGCTGAATCAAGGACGCACGATAAGAATTCAAGAATGTGAAGTTTTCCTAAAGGTTCTGTAGCCTCTCGAGGATAAATACAGACGTCTCCGTACCGATCCGCGAGACTCTACTAAACCTGATCAGGACTCGTGAGACCTAGTAACCTGGCTCTGATACCAACTTGTCACGACCCAAACCCCACTCCGGTCGTGATGGCGCATCTCGTGAAGACAAGGCCAGCCAGACCATTTTAGAACACCACTTTTAGGCAGTTAATCAATTATATAACAGTTCGAGAATGATTTAATGAAATTAATTGATGTAGTTACAATCCCACACAGCTCGACCGGGGTGTCACAAGTCACGAGCATCTAGAAGGATTTCTAATACAACTACAAGGTCTGCAATACATGGATTAAAATTTAGACTCAAAAAGAAGAAATCTGGTGCGGCGAACGCTGGCGGTCACCTTGCTCAGCTACGATAGCAAAATCCTCAACCAGCTCAAACCCGCTATCGGGTAAACAAATACCTGCATCTGCACGCGAGGTGCATGGAGTAAAGTGAGTACTCCAACTCAGTGAGTAATAAAAGTAAATAATAACTGAGCACCAAGAAATCACGTAAAGCAATCCATCATGCTACATAGGACAGTGTAACCCTTTGAGAAAACAGTGAAACCGTGAAATCTTTAGAAATATCTGGGCTCAGTTTAAAACCTCTTTTGAAAATATCTTTCTCCAACAGTTAAGCAAATGAATGCGAAACAAGTAGTGCAAGACAACACAAAAGTCAGCCCCTCGGACACAGCACTCCGCTAACAAATAACACCAGGGTATCAGGTAATTAGTGCAAGAAGTAGCATGGAAGCCAATGAAATGAGAGTGCTGGAATGTCATGACAAGTAATACAAATAGGAACAAATGCATGAGTGCAATGCAATGCATATGACGGTACGCTCTAGTACCCGCTGCGGCGTGCAGCCCGATCCATTTAACGTCGACGGCGCTCACTGGGGGTGTGTACAGACTCCGGAGGGGCTCCTACAGCCCAAGCGCAATATCAAGTCATCTCGTGACATCAACTAGGCTCTCGGCCTCAATATCAATATAACACCGCTGCGGCGTGCAGCCCGATCCATGCTCAGTCCAGAAATGCACATATAACACTGCTGCGGCGCGCAGCCCGATCCATGCTCAGTCCAGAAATGCACATAAGCCACTCGGGCAATGTTAAAATAATAGCTCTCAGCTCAAAACGTCAATAAAATATAATTTAAGTTTTCAAATCTTAGAAAGATGGCTGAGTTTGCGAAACAGTATTAAAACCCTTGGACCGAGATCAAATAATATGCAAAAATAATGCGAAAACGGTGATATCAATCCCTGAAGGATTCAAATAATTGGCACGAAGCCCAAATATGGCAATCAGCCCAACTCATGATAATATCAAGTAAGTTTCAATCAATTACGCGGTAAAATCAACAACCGGGACGGACCAAGTCACAATCCCCCAACGGTGCTCTACCCCACGCTCGCTATCCGGCGTGCAAGTCACCTCAATACAGCACTATGTGTGCAAATCCGGGGTTTTAAACCCTCAGACTATCATTTACAATCATTACTCACCTCGAACCGGCGAAATCTCTAGCTCGCGATGCCTTTGCCCCTCAAACCGGCCTCCACGCGCGTCGAATCTAGCCAACATCAGAGCAAATGCATCACAATATGCTAAGGGAACAATACCCAATCGAAAACAATCGAAAAATATCAAGAATCTCGAAATTAGCAAATCCCGAGCCCCGGGCCCACTTCTCGAAAAATTACAAAATTCACATCACCGGATTCCTCATCTCGCCACGAGTCTATGCATATCAAATTTACCAAAATCCGAGCTCAAATGCTCCCCCAAATCCCAAGTTTTTATTTCAAAAGTCAAGCCCTAGTTCTTCTAATTTTTTCTCAAATTTCCATGAGTTTAAGGGTTGATTCTTCAATAAAATGATGTTTCTAGGCCAGAGGACTCACCTCCAATCAATTCCCGTCGAAACCCTCTTCAATTTCTCCCAAAAATCTCTCAAGGTGCTCAACAATGGAGGAAAAATGGTTTAAACTCGCGGAGGATATGTTTAAAACCCTTCTGTCCGCTACAGTACTTTCCTTATATGCGATCGCGGCCCAAGGCTTGCGATTGCAATGAACAAAATTCCACAGCCTCAAAAATCCACTATGCGAACGCACCACAATCCTATGCGAACGCAATGAACGGTTGGCCAGAACTATGCGATTGCGGACCACCTTATGCGATCGCATAGAGCAACTCAGCTGGGCCCTCACTTCCTACTATGCGATCGCATCCCACTAGTGCGAACGCAGAGAACAAAAATCCAGCTTGCCCAACTACTTCTATGCGATCGCGACCTTGCTATTGCGATCACATAGGCTTAATACCTGCAACATCTGATCTGCAATTTCCTGCAACTCCCAAAGTTTACAAATGGTCCGGTTGACCATCCGAAATCTTCCCGAGGCCCCCGGGACCTCAACCAAAAGCACCAACACATCCTAAAACGTCATTCAAACTTGTTCCAATCATCAAAACACATCAAACAACGCTAAAACCATTAAATCACATCGGATTCAAGCCTAAGTTTCTTAAAAATTTCCGAAATACGCATTTGATCAAAACCCTACCAAAACACCTCCGAATGACCTGAGATTTTGCACACACATCCAAAATCACCTAACGAAGCTACTGCAACTCTCGAAATTCCATTCCCACCCCCGGATCAAAATCTCACCTACCAACCGGAATTCGCCAAAATGCTAACTTCGCCAATTCAAGCCTAATTCTACACCGGACCTCCAAAATCAATTCCGATCAAACTCCTAAGTCACAAATCACTTTCCGAAGCTAACGGATCACATAGGTGATTCCTAAACTTGTAATCCTAAAGACACACTATCTGGTCATATCCTTCCAGACTTAGCAAATCATTAAAAAGCTTTAAGCTTTATTGACTCATCAAAAAAGCCTTAATGTTTTACCTCGTTTTTGAACATTGTCTTCATCACGAGAATGGGTTGAGTTAGTTGACAATGTTGAACCGTTATTCATAACTTTGTTTGATCTCTTTGAACCTAGCTCTTGGGATCTCCAGTCTGCTAGGTAGAGTTACCGCCATGATGACTTGTTCTAGGCCTTTAACCCCATTCCCTTTGATGATCTTTCAATTGCCTCTCTAGATAGGCCTTTTGTAAGTGGATCTGATACGTTATCTCTTGACTTTACGTAGTCAATTGTGATAACACCACTAAAGAGTAGTTGTCTAACGGTATTGTGTCTCCGTCGAATATGACGAGATTTCCCGTTATACATAACGCTCCCTGCCCTACCTATTGCCGCTTGACTATCACAATGTATACATATAGGTGCCAAAGGTTTGGGCCAAAATGGAATATCTTCCAAGAAATTCCGGAGCCATTCAGCTTCTTCACCGGCCTTGTCTAAGGCTATAAACTCAGCCTCCACTGTGGAGCGGTCAATGCACATTTGTTTGGACGATTTTCAAGACATCGCTCATCCATTGACTGTTTAGAATCGGTTGAACCGGTGATCTAATTTGCATCACTATACCCCTCTATTATCATGGGATACTTATTGTAGTGCAAAGCATAATTTGGAGTATATTTCAAATACTTCAAAACTCGTTTCATTGTCATGAACGTTCAATGCAAACTTCCTTATGTTGTAGACTAATACGTCTCGATTTTCGATTGCATATCAGATTATTGACTACACTTAATGTAGTAATTATAACAACAGCTGGAATGATTGGCATCAGTTGTGGCCACAACCTTTTAATATATAACACATTTCGTAATCATTCCGCCATTTTCAAGCATTTGTATGCTATTCATTCATATGTCTATATGATATGCAAATTATAGCACCTCCGTTCATGAAACAAATCCAACTTGCAATGGATTTTGGTCATGTTCATCGGTTAGTTCACCTCATTATAGACCAACGTATTAATATATTCGTTCATGAACGGTCATGTCTATACAGACGTATCTTTCTATGAAAAGTCACAACCTTCAAAGTGACATCATTTCATAAAAGAACTAAACAATATAAATTTTCATTAAAGAAAATGACCTTTCGAGAAAGGCATGTGACCAACTTCCGAATTAGTAGTTTCATCAACTAGTCTTTATTAAGACTAAACAACTGATGATTTTACCAACTATTATATCAATGGAGTTCAAAAATTATATAATTTAGACATTACGTCTAACATTGGCTTTTGTCATGCATAAGCTAAAAGCCCCCACATTTTAAATATTTCATCAACATATCATATATAATCAAATAATGACTATATGATTTGAAGTATTCTTAACGTAAACACATTTGTTTACACTCATTAATTTTGAAACCATTTGACAATATTATTTGGTCAAATCTCGCATGTCATTGTTTACTAAACAATTTATCCAAACGTTACGACTTTCCCGGTTTCTCGGCCGGAGGAACAGCAGTGCGGCTTGACGAGGCTATCGTCGTTTGCACCAACAGTCGCAGAAGGAATTCCATTCTCATTTGCCATTTCTTACAGTCAACAACAGAAAAAATCAATTAATGGCAAAACCAAAATAGTAAATAATACTGTAATCAATAAACAGTACGTAATAAAAACAACTAAGATTTTTATATACTGTTTTACAGAAAAACGATGAAGTTTTTATGTTCTTCAAATCGTTTTCTGAATTTCAATACCCTGATGAAGTTTTTATATCTTCAAATTAGAATAGTAAAATTCAGACAGAATACAGAATATAATAAAAATAATTTCTTTAAGATTGTTATCCATCTGTATTGCTGTAAGTAAATAAAACAGTAATCTTTCTGAAAACTAAAACAGAAAGTTAGTAGAAACAATTCTGAAAAATAATATTCGAACTTCAAAATAATTTTTGAAACGTTGAGAGAACAAATCGAGCCCACTAAATACACAGTGTGTCCTTAAGGAAATTATTCCCCTCAAGTACCCGAGGTTATGGAATATATCCTCCCAGGATAGAACGATTTAACTCACCAGTATATCGGTACCTCAAACTCTAGTGATCGGCGAACCACTCGATGGTCGTAAAACACACTGGAATATTTTGTGCAGAAGAAGAAGAAGAAGATTCAGAAAATTTCGTAAGTAAATATTCTGGGATTTGAAGGTCTATTTATAGCCAACTTGGTGATGTTTCTGAAGAGGTTTGCAACCTTTCAGAATAGTCATGACTGTTGGAACAGGTGTGACCCTCTGAAGAGGTTTGCAACCTTTTAGAACAATCATGGCTGTTGGAACAGGTGTGACCCTCTGAAGAGGTTTGCAACTTTTCAGAATAGTCATGGCTGTTGGAACAGGTGTGACACTGTTTCAGAACAGCCATGGCTGTTGGAAATTTTTGCGGGAAATTTAAAACGAATTTAAATTAATCCGGGAAAGAAAAACGGACTAGACCGGACCGGGTCGCGGGTCATCCCTCCATTTCTTTTCCCACCATTTTCCATTCACACCTCTTTTGTTATTATTTATTAAATAACAAACCCAACAAAACTTTATGTATAGCACCAGGTATTTTGGCGCTATACCTGGGCGTGTCAGCTTTTTCAGTATAGTGCCACAATACTTGGCGCTATACATTAACGGCACGGTTAACGTTAATGTATAGCGCCAAGTATTGTAGCACTATACATAAAAATGTCACCTTTTTTTTTATCACCTATTTATTTTTTTGAATCCAAAAGAACCACAATTGTGTTCCGGACTCCTATAAATAGTCATGTACTTAGAAGATAGTACCATATGATTTTAATAAAAGTTCACATCTTTTCGAAAATATGCGTATTTTAGGTTTGACCTAATCCCACCCTAGTACGGACCCCTATATTTCAATAAAAGAAAAGAAAAAAAGAGTACATAAAAGAGAACATAAACCTTTGCTTTAAATGCCAAATGACGTAGATTAGTACCTACTTGTACTAAAAATAGAAATGCTAAGGAGTACTTCTGCTTTACATTTTGTACTCTAAGATCGTATATACTTAAAAAGCTATGAGCTGAGTTACTAAGTATTATATATGCTACAAGCCAACAATTATCCATAATCAAACCATTAATATCGTTCTTCAAAAAAAAAAAAAAAAGGGATAGTTATCAGAGGAAGAGCTAAATCCTATTTGAAGATTGTTAATAAACTGTATTTGTAAAATAATTCTGGAGAATATAAAATAACGTATAAACAAAAATGTAAACGAAACAGTAAATAATTCGAGCCCACTGAACTCACAGTGTTTCCTTAAGGAATTTAATCCCCTCCTAGTACCCAAGGTTGTGGATTATTTTCTCCCAGGATAGAACGAATTACACACTGGTGCAGCGGTACTTCAAACCCCAGTGTTTCAGCGAACACAAAGATCAGTAGCAAATCACACTTACTGTTGCTTTCTTAGTAGTTAAAACAATGCAGAAGAAAGGAGGAGAAGTCAGAAATTCGTATGGAAAATCTGAGAGAATGGACAGCTTATTTATAGCCCAACCTGTTGAGTTCAAACGAAGAGAGGTCAGTCACGTAAAACGGCCATAACGTAAATGGCCATTTACGCAAATTAAAACGGGCAGAGGAAACGTTTTCCATTACAAAAAACGGACAGTCAATGAAACGGATAATTTGAATTATTAATCTTCCGTTGCAGACACAGATTACGTTAAAATATTTACTATTAACAAATAAATTTGATCCAAAAAATTAATCAATCAATCATTTGACCGAAGCCGAAGCCGAAGCCGAAGCCGAGCCGAGCGAGCGACGACGACGACGACGACGGCGCGAGGCTTGCCTTCTTCTTAACTCTTTAAGAGCTACAAGAAGAGCAATTGTATATATACCCATCAAAAACCTTTTCCTCTTCCAATATGAGACAATATCCCATTTTCAAAGAAGGAAAATTAAAATTTTTATTTTTCATCCATTTCCCATTCACCCTCTTTTAAGCTTATTTTAGCTTAAAAAACTCAACAAAGATTGTACTGTGTTGTGTTTGTGACATTGTGTAACAGCTCAATCCACTAGTGATATTGACCGCTTTGGGTCTATGCCACCAAGACTTAAAATGCATCATGTCTAATGCTTGTTTATTTATGTACTCGGCATCTTTCCCGTACTTTGGGCCCGTATGGATTGGCTTATTTTAAGTAGCTGATAAGCATTAGATGCTGAAAAGCACTTTTAAGTGCTGAAACTGATTTAATAAATAAGTAGTTACGTGTTTGGATACAAGTGCTGAAATTGATAATAAGTTACTACAGTATTTTATAAAAAAAATGCTGATAAGCTCTTTTTCTATTAAAATGACTTAAATAACCTTAGAATTGTTTACACTTATAAGGGCGTAATTTCTTCAAAATTTAAGATTCCAGATCGATTCAAATACAAAATATTCTATTTGTCATTTTGTTTTTATAAATACAACAGTGCTTAGATAAGATAACTTTTATGATAAATATAATTTATTTTATGATAAGTATATAATCATAAGTTATAATAATTAATAAATTGACAAAAGTTTCTCAGTAACAAATAAACCTAAATAGGACAAAATATTTGAAGAGAAACAAAGACTATCTTCATCACCACAACACTTAGAAAGCAATACATCAGAAATTTGATATGTCCTCATTCATTACATACAATTCAAAGATTAATACACAATCACATAGATATAAATATGCAAAGGAATACAGAATTTGCTTATCTTAAATAGTCAATGAGAATTTCAGATTTGAAGAGGAGGGGGAGGGGGGGAGGGGTTTAGGTTGAAACAATACTTGAGGCAGTGAGTATCGATGTAAGAGTTTTGTTCTAAAAAAGAATATTTTAAGGATAAAATAGTAAAAGATTTGGTCAAACTTAAAGTGCTTATAAGCTAAAAATTCATAAGCTGGGGGTGACCAGCTTATGGCTTATTTTTGACTTATAAGCACTTGGCTTTTAAGCACTTTTAACTTTACCAAACACGTAGATAAGCCAAAAAGTGCTTATAAGCTAGTTTGACCAGCTTATAAGCTTAGCTAAACACCCTCTTTGTTGATGTAGGATTCGTCTGGGATGTCACATACTTAACGTTCTCGCTGGGATTTGCTTAAACTTAGTTGACCGTTAAGGTTTGCCAGACCATCATTCAAGATTGCATGCAGAGTGACTCTGATACTATATGTAACAGCTCAGCCCACTAGTGATATTGTCCGCATTAGGCCTAGGACCGTATAGCTTTAAAACGCGTAACCAGGGTCTAAGACTTGTTTACTTATCCGGGTCTAAGACTTGTTTACTTATATACTCAGCATCTCTCTCGTATTTTGTTGAAGTGAGATTCGCATAAGATGTCATAGATTTGTTCACCCAAATTTTATTGATTAGGAACATAGTTTTTCATTAGGAATTTTGTGAATGATTTAACTTTGAAGCCATCAAATATTTTTATTTGAAGAATTAAAAGATAATAGCTATATAAAAATTAATCAAAAATTTAAAAATAACTTATAAAATTTAGTAAAATAATTATAATCATTTTCTTAATAAATGATAAGTAAATAAGTAAAAATTACTTTAACGATCAAACTATCTAAAATCTACTATCTCACCCTCTTTGTGTTAACCACATTAGTTTTATGTTTTAAAAGGAATTAATTGCATTGTTAAAACTAATTACATATCGATCACAAATTTGTGATAGGTTTTCATGTTCGTCACAAATTTATGACAAAATTCGTATATTTGGAATAGTTTTCGTCACATTGTTGAATTCTGTCATCGCGTCGTTAAGCCTTTGTAGTATATATCAATTCCTTTTATATGAATTATTATCTTATATATA
>NW_017670754.1:291147-292830 GCF_001879085.1 Nicotiana attenuata
TATATATATATGGATTTTGTTAATCTATTACTCCCTCCGGTCCACAATAAGTGATTTTTTGACCTTTTTTTTGTGGTCCAAAATAAGTAATTTTTTCAGATTTCAAGAATGAATTAATTATTTTTTTCCTACATTGCCCGTGGAGTAAATAGTGTTGGACTATGTGTTAGGAGTGTTTATGTGAAGATGTAGTAAAGGTTAATATGGTCAATTTCATTGCTAAATAATGTTAAAAGGTGAATTTCTTAATCCGTGTGAAAACAGCCAAAAAATTACTTATTTTGGACCGGAGGAAGTACATAGTTGTAGTATGTTAGCATTGAATACATATTTGACTTCTCCAAGATGCCCGATGCCGCCACATTAAATTTAAATATTTTTTTGTCCTTTTATCAAATTCATATTCCATCTCTACCTTCCCCAAAAATAAATCCAACTTTCATAATCCTTTTCCCTAACCCCTTCCATCTCCTTTCACCTCTCTCTCCTCCTCTCATTTTATCCATAGTTGAAGGACGAACCCCAGAGATTGAGTTAACGAACAATTTGCAGAGATGAAAACAGAAAATTGAGTTTCATCTTTTACTTTCACCATTAGTTTTATAAGGCCAATCAATGTCTTCCATGAATTTTCCCTAATAACCTATATTATATTAAAAGGAAAGTAGTGAAGCATGTGGTTAAGCCAAGTTGCAAGCTAAAAATAAGCCTTTATCTTGACAATTTTAAGACAACATTAAAAATTTGAATTATAAATAGTAACATAATTAATGTAAATAGTTTAATAAATCTTATCTAAATAAATCTTAGACAAATCTAATCTATATATCTACATTTAAATTTTTATTTATATGTATATTTGTAGCTATATCTCTATTTATATCTATATATTGATCCAATCATAGATTTTATTCTATGTTAGCTAGAAATATGGAGAGTTAAAAATTAACTTAAAAACTATAATTAAAAAAAACTTATAAAAATACGTAAATTGAGATAACCTATGACTATTTATATTTTGGAGTAAGTTAAAATATAAAATAAAACTAAAATTTACTTAAGATGTTAAAGATTTATTGAGTTCAAAAATTAAAGAAATTCAAGCAGCAAAATAAGATCTCACATAAAGTATATTATTTATAAGTTAAGAAAAAAATAAAATAATCAGTAAAAACTATTTTAATAACAAGAATAATAAAGTCATATTAATATAGATAAATTGGGAAACAAATATTTTATGCATAAAATATTACAACGTTTTTGGATATAATGTGTTCAAATAATTAAGAAAATATTTTTTTATGATTAATATTTGAATTGAGTGCTGTCAATTTAAGTTTGAAAGCATAACATAAATTTTTGAAAATACGGTCCAATTTAGAAAAAAGAATGATAAAAATTATTTGAATTTGAGATGAGAAAGTTATTTAATTTTTATCTATATTATATTAGAATGAGTGTGATAGAATAGATATTAAATTCAAACAAGATAATAAAAATCCACATGACAGTGTAATAATATTAGGAATTGAATAATATAATATCAAAAATAAATAATAAATAGATAAAATAGTAACAATTTAGATTTTTTATCATAGAGAAAAAGGGTAAAAACTAATTTAAATTTGAGATGAGAAAGTTTTTTATATTATGATAAGAAAAGTCATAATATGGATAAGTCCA